>NW_010562568.1:0-2653 GCF_000687285.1 Phaethon lepturus
CTCTCCATCCCCATCTTCCAGCTCAGGGGATCAAATCCCCTTAGAGAAAGGAGGCAATGAAGCAGAGCCTGTCAGCATCCTGGACAAACTCAATGCCCACCTGGGCTGTTTGGTAGGGTGGAGATAATACTGGCACTTTCACCCTCTCTTTCCCTCTCCAACCTCCCATGTTTTCTTCTTGAAGGAAACTCTATTAGAATTTTTTGAAGCAGCCACCGAGTATGTGGACAAGAAAGACTCAGTGCATACAAGCACCTGCTTATCCTACTGAAGGGCCTTGAAGCAAGCTTCTTCCCCAAAGGTTCTCTAGGAATACAAACTCTCATGGGATAAAGAATGGATGAATGATTAAAGGAGGAGAAATAAAAGGTGGAAATAAGCAGCAATCTTTTACAATGTAGGGAGTTCACCAGCCAGTATCAGAGGGATGAGTGTTGAAGGCTGTGATGTTTGGTAAATTACCTGGAAAATGAGTGGGTAGTAAATGTGACAAACCTCCTGGTGGCATGAGGATATGCTGAGTAAAAACAGAAGGGTTATCTGCGAAAAGCTGCAAAACAACCATATGCTACCAAGTGACAAGGCGAGAAAACAGCAGAAAAACTGCAACCTAGAAATTCAAAATAATGGACATGGGAAAAGCATGCCGACCTCATTATATCAAGATGGGCTCTTGAGCCGATTCTTAGAAAAAACGTCAACTTAGTTTATGTTCAGTAGCAGTTAGAAAATGAAGCGTTAGGAATACTTTGGGAAGGGGTAGAAAACAGAATGGAGAATTTCAGGGTAACATGGCGATGCATCTGCATGCCAGACTGCGTGCACTTTGGTCCTGCCATCTGCAAAAGGGCAGGAAGGTAAAGGGCAATTCCCCGTCCCCTCCCAAAAACCTCATGAAGCTGAAGTAAAATTTTCTGTGCTCCCGAAGGCATAGCTCCAAGACTACTTTGCACTTCTCACTCAGGAACCTTCAGTAAAAGGCTGGTGTGTGCCTACATGCAGAGTTTCACTCTGCCTCTCCCTTTTCTCATCGTGCAATGGTTGGCGTCTCACAGAAAGCAGCCCTGGTTTTTCCTGTTCTGCTGGCCACTAGGTTGCTGGGAAAACACCTCAAGGGCTCTTGTCCACACCAGCCGTGGCTCCTCTATTGATTGTTGTGTGAAGAACTTGTCTGCCTTTTCTTGACCTGACAGGGATGTTTCTGCCTGCCAGCACCTTTCTGTGAGGTGCTTCCCATCATTTCTGCTCATTCCAGCCACAAAGCTGGCATGATGGAGGTAGCGTGCCCGAGACCCACCAGGAGCGGCAGGACTTGGGGAGGGCATCTTAGAGCAGACCAGAGACCCACGTTATGTGCTCCGATTCTGATGTGTTTCCTCTACATAGGCTGAGATACATCCCATATTTTGATGATGGCTCATGTTAGAAAACAGATCTGGCTAAAACCTGCAAGTGGAGAATGTCAGTTGAGATCTAACTGTGAAATCAGAGCAAACAAATCAGCGCTCTGGAACGAGTGCTAGATTCAGTGTTCCTTTTAGGCCATGGAAGCCTTGAAAGAGAAATCTCAGACAAGAGAAAGACTCATGTTTTCCATGTTATAGGTATAACTTCATCAAGCTTCTCATCAAGAAGAGGAGATTTTCTTGCCTGGTGCTTGAACAGTTAGCAGAATACAGAGCAGCTCTCAGATGTTTGCCTTCCATGAAAGACTTCCAGGTCATCTTGAAAACTTCACGTATGCAAAATTCTCCAGTTTCAACAGTCCTAAGTATGGTGAGACAAAAGGAAGCATCAACATTAAGGGGCAAATACTCACTAGGCAAGAGGCTGGTTCTACGTACTCCTCTCTGCCCCTTTTTCCCCAGGCTGCATGTTGAGCATGAGCAGAGGAAGAATATAAACCAAGGAGGGTTACAAAACAATCTACCAGCCAAACTACTGGGACTCACAGGTTGCGGTGACTGACCCGTGCAGCAACACCAACGTGCAGCAGCCACAGGAAGAATGGTACTTGTCAAATGGTTGTCCGCAGGTTGAAAAAGCCTAACCTCTTAAAAAACCAACCAAAACAAAACAAAAAAGAATGCTGCAAAGAATGTTAAAAGCAAAAAGATGTATATTTATATTATCCCTCTATTAATATCAAATGTGGTGGCTCAGGGAGCAAACAAGAGACTGATATCTCCCCAAACTGTCACCAACGCTATGCCTGCAGCAGGGGTTATCACAGCAGAGCTCTGGGACGCTCCCCTCTGCGGAGCTGCACTGAGCCGAAACCCCCAAGCGATGAAGCGCCGGGCAAGCACATAGTGGGGGTTCCTGCTGCACGTGGGCAGATGCATTCCAGGCGTTATCTCTGGCATACAGCTCTTCCGGCATGACAGAGCTCGTTCCTTACATCCAGGTAAGTCATCACTGAACCTCCCAGCTCCAGCTGAGCAAGCTCAGCTTCGGGTGTGAGATGCAAAGATGCAAGTAGACCTCGACCCCTTTCACAAAATCAAGTGAGCAGTCAAGCTCTCTTGTTCAGCCAAGTGCTGCAATTGCTCGACTCAGTCTGGCCTTTCAGCTCAGCCGCAGCTCCGCTGCCAGGATCAGCGCAGCAGCCACTCGTGCTGCACCGGACGCCGGGGAGCAGCACAGCAGGCAC
>NW_010562568.1:2684-17577 GCF_000687285.1 Phaethon lepturus
TGCACCGGACGCCGGGCAGCAGAACAGCAGTCACCAGCCACCAAAGGAAGCGAACAAGCTCTGCTGGAAGAAAAGTGCAGGAGTGGGAGGAAGCAAGAGGAAAGAACAGGAATGTTTAAAACAGCACCAGGACAAGTCCTTGTTTTTTTGCCCCTGTGGCATGAAACCTCTTCTTAGTTACTAGTTGGTGGCATTTGCCGCTGTCACGAGATGGGGTTAGAGGAAACTACATTCAGTCTGAGTCCCTGAAGACATCCTAGTTTGAGTCTGCCGCCTTTACCAAAAGCTGACGGGCCTCCTTCAGCTGCCGAGAGCATCGCCGGCCCAGCAGCTGTACTGGCAGCACACGTGTCCTTGCAGGCAGTGCAGAGTGAAGCAGAACCAGGGGCTCAATCCAGGCCTTGGTTAAAGCATGAATAAGTGGTACCGAGTACAGGAACGAGACATCTCTAGAAAAAATTCAGAACTGTACTGTAGAAAGCTGATCAGTGGAGCAAAGAAAGCTCAGCACACACCAAGCCACAGGGTCTCCCTCCTGCCAGGCTCAACAGAGGGAAAGCAAATGTGGGTGCCATGCTGCTGGCCCTGGGCCGGGGACAGCTCGCAGGTATCAAAGGAGGGTGCAGTCCCCTGTGTCATGAGCTCTTGGAGGAACGTAGGCAAAACATAGCCTGCAACTGCTGCTGAGGTTAGGCATTTCTACTAATAACCCTAATAAAAACTTTTTCATGGTGAGGTCAGTCATGCATTGCCCAGAGGGGCCATGCAGTCCCCATCCTCAGAGTTTTTTTTTTCCCCAAGACCCAACTGGATAAATTCCTGAGCAACCTGGTCTAACCTCAGAGCTGACCCTGCTTTGGTTGGAGGTTGGACAAGCGACTTCCTGACGATCCTTCCAACCCGGGTTACCTTGTGATAGACGACGAGTCCTGCAGCCCCTACCCCTGTGGTTTGAGAAGGCCATGCAGCTTGCTGCAGCACCCTCATTTTACTCACCACAGAAGGTCCCACTCAGGTTGGCCACACTTTTCTGTGCTACAAACAGCCCAGCCCACCTTAAATCATTCAGACACCAAGCATCTGGGAGAAACAGGCTGGTTGTGACACACTGAAATCACCTTCTGGAGGCAGACAGGTCTACTGAAGCACAGGAGAAGCCGGAGAGGGGGACTTGCCTCGCATATCAAGTGGGGTAAAACTCCACAAGGCCCCCCGGCAGCCAGCTGTGTCCCCCCGAATCTAAGCGTGACTCCCCCATGCTGCTGCAGTGGGAAGTGGGAGAGGGTCTGCCTTTCCCAAGCAGCGGCTGCAGCCAGTCTTCGTTGCAGAAAGGGGGGGTAGGGAGCTGCCATCAGCCGCTGCCTGCCTTGGGGAACCGGGCTCCAAATCCAGACCTTGGCCTCCAGCCAGTCCGACTCGCACCAATTCCTCAGCCTTGCTCCCCTCATGCCCAGCCAAAGCCGAAACCTCTGCGAGGAATCTGAAGTCAACATTTCTATGAGCTTTTTTTCCCCCTCCAGCATTGCCTCAAAGAGCACAGCAAGGATTTCCTCACCACAGCTAGTATCAGGAAGAGGTGTAAGCCTCATCATCTCATGGCCCAGCTCCTGTCCATTAGTAACCATCGCAGCAAAACCCGTGTCTCTGCTCCAGCTGCAGTGGTGGTGGAGGGACAGTGTCATTTCTCCTCCAGGGAATCCAATTTTGGATGCCATACCAGGAGGTAAACAGCAACCGCCTCGGTTCCCCTGCTGCCTTGCAGCAAAGCAAGTTGCTCACATACAGGGCTAACACCGTACCGCAGTGTCTGCTAGGAGACAGCCGACTGCTTTGAGAGAGGCTTTGTTAACTGTCTACCCAAAAGGAGGCACTAGGAGATGAGACGATTATGTAAAGGTTTTAAAAACAGACAAGAGGACGTTCCCAAGTTGTGCCTGGTTCATGGGGACCTTTCCCACAACAGGAAAAGCTGAGGAAAAGGCTTCCTCACAATACCTGTTCATCAGGCCTGGAACACAGCTTCCTACAGAGACAACAGGCTATCATACAGCAACCACGCTTTTAGAGGAGCAAAACTCGAATGTGTTGCATTTCGTCCCCACATCTCTCCCCTAACCGGCTCCCCAATCCCCTTCCCAACAGCCTCTCCCCTCACAATCCCACCTCCCACGTGCCTTGCAGCTCGCCTCTTACCACAGCCCGATACCCCCCGAGCTGTTACCTACCCCCCGCTGCGCTTCTGCTAGAGTATTATGGTCATGCAAGCTGCATCCCCCTCCAGTGAGTCCCCCCGATTTGGGGATTTTGGCTGTAAGCAGCCACATCTGACTATCCAAAGCACTGTCACAGGGAGAACGGTACCTTCAGCACTGGAATGTAGACAAGGAACACAAAACCATTTCCAGGAATATAAAACATCACTTTCTTGGGAGAAATGGGTGAAATAGGATGGCAGCCCCCCATTACCACCCACAGTCCTCCCACAGCCACCTGCCTTCCGCTGAGGCCAGTAGCTACTGGGGCTGAGGAGATGCCTGCGAGTCAGCTCCTGCCCTCGTGGAGGCTGACCTAGCCATGCGCATGGTGGAGCGTGGGAACCTCTAGCGTGAAGTCATTACGCACGTGGGCAGGGCAACTCCTTGACCCGCAGGAAACTTTCTGCTTCAGCCCGACTACCAGTATCCAAGGACGAACAGTAAGACCTCATCTAGTTTTCTTTCCAAGATACAACTGCTGCTTTTCAATCAGATGCTTCTATCTGCTCTTGCTGCCTCAGAGCTGTCTTGGTTGGCTGCTCCACTGCTAGAAAGGGATGTATTTTCTCTCCCCATGTGCCTTTTAGGAATCCATTCAGTAAACCTGAAGACGCTTTCCTGCGGACCAACTTAGTTCCGCATTTTTGAGCCATGCAGAACAGTGATCCACCAGGCCAAAAAAAAAAGGTCTATGCAAAACATGTCCAAGGTCATCTCCAAAGTCAGAGGAGATCTGGAAAGCAAAACAAACTTAACACCTGATGTTGCGTGCTCGCAGGTTTGGCTCTGGAATGAAAAACTGTGTTGTCCCTTGGGCAGATGTGTCAGGCTAGTTTGGTTTTGACCTAAATCGGCTTCAATTTTTCCAAGTCAGTTCTAAAATCCTGGCAAATGATAAACGAGTCACTGCCCCTCCTTTACCCTATCAGCCTGGTGAAGCTCAGAGTCACTGTTAAAGACAGCTAAACCTTGTAAATGAGGGAAGAAAAATGCATTTGTGCATTAACACCAGTAAAAAGTCAAGGGATGAAGTGCATGCATACGTACCCAGTAATGGCCTTCAAAGGGTTTAAGAAGTAGAAATCTGATAGCGAATGAAACTCTTACCGCTAAGCACTGCAAAAAGTGGCACAAGAAGAAAGCAGGAAGAAATGGACCCTCTGGAAAGTCTTAAACAACAAACCCAACAAAATCAGAAGAAAATGGTTTAGAAGAGCCTTTAAAATGAGTTTTATTGTCAGAATTTTACAAGTAGCCTTCAGTGGCATCATACAAGAACTCTGTTGCAAAACTCTAATAAATAGTCTGCCCCAAGTCCCAAAATATTTTTTGAAATAAAATAAAAACCAAACTTAAAAATAAAAGTGAATAAAAGCAAGACTTCAGGATGCTCAGAGATGTTAGCAATATTTCCCATTTACAAATAATATCAGGCATTATATAAATCTCCTTCATACAAGTCATTAAAAAACCCAAGACATTCTAAACCTTTACAAAAGCACTCCAGAAATAGTTCCAAAGAGATCCATTTCCATGACAAAACGTTAGAGAACTCCTCTATGGGGATTAGCATCACAAATGAAGTTTGAGGTTGAAGTGTAGTGTGTACTTGTGTGGAGCAAAATTAAAGAGCATGAAAAAAGGATTTGAAAAGAGCATGGAAGTTTCTGTGACAAGGCTAGGGCCAATGATTTTAATCTGTCTATTTGAGAATGCGGTAAAGGGGCGGGAGTGGATGCTCTTGAAATAAACCCCCAAATATACTGCACTTTATGCAAGGCAATAGTTACTAAGGTAGTGACTGTATCCTCAGAAGGGAGCAGAGGTTTCTCAGCACCCTGCACAGTTCAATGCCTGCGCAGACTGCGGTGCTTAGAAGTCGTATTCTGAGACCTAAAAGGTATTTTCTGGAGAGGTAACGTGTTGTGGCAAGTTAGCTGTTCCTTCATAGAACAAGAAATTAACTTTCCTGGCATGAGGCAGTTTGGGATAGACAGTTTCACTCAGGACTGGAGATTTCAGAGCTCCAGTCCTACCCCAGTACTTTGAAAAATACACTTCTCAAATTCACCTTTACATATTCCTCTGTCGACCATAGTAAAAGATTTCTAAGACCTCTCGTGTAATAAAATGCAAAGTGAATAAACATTTCTCAAGTCTGTTGTGATCTGAGAAGTCCAGAGAAATGGAGTGGGAGGGCAGGTGCACAGAGATGGTCTGTGTGGATTTTCATGGAAACAATTCAGGGGAAAGAAATCTTAAATCTCTTTACAACTTCAGCCCAAGTCTTCCGCACGTACGCAAGCAGCAGATTCCCCTGGACGGGAAGGGGACTGTACTTAGGCGGTACAGGAACAGCGCTCAGTATCCCTCAGCCTGCCTGACAGCATGAACCTCAGCATGCCTGGTTTTGCTGTTCGTAGTTACTCCCAGCCATTGTTTCCACAGGAAACAAAGGCTCCCAGAAATGCTAATGCAGTCGATGCGTGGTCATGTGCCTCACCCATGGCTCACGTCTCTATTCTCTCTCCAAATGTTATGATGCTGGTTGTACTGTACCATACACTATGGACACGTGTTCTCTGTAACGTATGGGAAGGTAGCACTAGCAATCAAGCGCAAATTGCTAAGGAGACACCTAAAACATTGCATTACATCCCCTTGTCTGTGGCATACTTCAGGAAACAATGTAAGAAGAGCAGTAAAATAAACATTTCTTTCTAATTTCCTAGATGTCCTAATATTTGCCAAAGCTGCAAGGAAAAGCAGATTACCTGAAACAGAGAGAAAGGAGTTAATGGAAACAGAGGCAGATGGAACAGCAAGCCTGATCCGGCCTCCAAATCATTTTGTACATAACAGATAAAGAGACAATGTGCAAAAAATAGACATTCACATTTTAGCAGTTAAACTTTTATTTTACCTTTTTAAAATTATTTACTTTGTTTTTTCTACAAAAGGCAGACGTTGATTGTTGATCTGCAATTGTTCTGAGTGCGCGCAGAGATGCAAAAAAGGGTTATTGGAGGACGAAGGACAGGGAAGTGCTCTGACTATACTTTCACATGTCATGATTAAGGTGGCATTAAAGCTTAAGTCCCAGTAATAATATTCATAACAGATAAGTTTCCTTCCCTGTACACACTGTTCTCAGTTCATATCAATTGTGTTGAAAACCCACTCGGTGAATTTCTTCAGTTTCTCAGTTGCATTCTGGGATTCCTCCTGTAACCTCAAGTTGTCTTCCCGCAAATGTTGCACTTCAGCCTGAAGACTGGCCTTGTCCTCTTTTTCCTTAGGCATGAGGAAAGATACAGATCTTAGTGAAAATTTTAGGCCATGCTTCCTACCTATATAGAGAGGCAAGAATCTCTTAAGAGAGCACGAGTCTCATTCTTTGTAAGGATTTTATGGGCAGTAACACAGTTTTATATCTAAGGGACATACTTTTTGCTTGAATGAGCAGGAATTCACTGTATTAAATTCTAATATAGAAGCTGGCTCCCCAAGTGATGAAATAAATTCGGGCATGCCCTGTTCTGTACAGACAACATGCGTGTACAACTGCTGATGGTTAACTCAACAAGGGATACAAAGTATTCCTGCAAATCTGCAAATACTTCCCCAGCTAAGGGACTTTTCATCTGACCACAGCAAATCCTTCTTGGACCAAGCAGGCAATAACACAATACAGGAAGTTTCCACAGCAGAAACTGTGTGCTTAGTGTACTGGGTTTGTGTGGCAAGGTTTTGGTAGCAGCAGGGGCTGCAGGGGTGGCTTCTGTGAGAAGCTGCTAGAAGCTTCCTCTGTGTCCCATAAAGGCCGTGCCAGCCAGCTCCAAGATGGACCCACCGCTGGCCAAAGCCAAGCCAGTCAGCGATGGTGGTAGCACCTCTAGGGTAACAGAGTTAAGGGGAAAAAAACAGCACAGCAATTGCAGCCAGAAAGAGGAGTGAGAATATGTGAGAGCAACAACTTGGCAGACCCCAAGGCCAGTGAAGGAGGAGGGGCAGGAGGTGCTCCAGGTGCCAGAGCAGAGGTTCCCCTGCAGCCCATGGTGAAGACCACGGTGAGGCTGGCTGTGCCCCTGCAGCCATGGAGCTCCACAGTGGAGCAGAGATGCACCTGCAGCCCAGGGAGGACCCCACGCCAGAGCAGGTGGATGCCTGAAGGAGGCTGTAACCCTGTGGGAAGCCCACGCTGGAGCAGGTATACAAGTATGGCCTCAGAAAAGTAGTAAAGAAATGTCATTTTCTCATAGAAGGATGACACTGTCAGAGGTTCAGGCATGGCAAAGCAGGATTACACAATTACTAGCATCACCGATCAGCTCTAAATATGTCTTACAGATGTTCTGTAGATTAAATATTTACCTTCCTTAAATCTTCTTGCAGCATCTTCAGCAAACCTTCCAGTTGGTCCACTTTAGAGGCGAGAGTTGGGGGAGATTCTTTACTGTTGAAAGCAGAAAACAATAATAGGTATTGATATGATTTACTATCTTCCCATAGGGTAGCTGGCAGCCTTGTCTATACCAAGTGGCTTTATGTAGGTATGCACTCAGGTACTCTTAAGAATTCACAAAATGAACAAAAAGAACCTAACAAAGTGTACACAGAACACATGCAGCACATTAGTCAACAGAACAAATTTAACTCATGATTAATTGGGGCCATCCCATTACTTGACTTCTCTCTACTTCTACTCATTATATGTGCTTTGAATTACCATCGCTTTGGACACGTCCATGAACATCTCGGACAAGAAAGAACCTGCAAAAAGGTACAACTGGACTTACGATTCTTCTGTTTTCACTTCCTACCACCGTCTTCGTGAGAACTTGTGAAGACTTCTTCTGTGAAGCCTGGAGATAGCTTCCAAGTAAAGATGTTCCTACTCTTAGCCTCAGTTTGTAGTAGAGGAAGCCTGCATATCTGGCATATTTACTTACCCTGTGTAAGGCTTTATCTGTGCAGTAAGCTGGTCCTCAGCCTGATCGCTACTGGAGGCAGCGCTCACAGGTCTGTGATTTTCATCAGCAGCAGCAAAGAATGAAGCTCGCTGAACTGAGAAGGCAAACATACAGAGAAAAACAATGGCAGCAGTAATGATTATTTGTTCAGGCACAGCACAACAGCTACACTGCAGGATCTCAAAGCAATCTAAGAAGTCTGTCTCAAGCAAGATAAGATGATGATATGACATACCAATATCCACTTGACAGAAGCAAACTGGCATTGTGAGTATTTGCACCAGGTTCTCCACTGTATTGGATTCAACAAGCAAGTACCATCTCTGGCAGAGCACTGCGCGCTCACACAGATCGTGCATCACCCTCAGGCTAAGAATCTCTCCAGGAGGGAGACGCTACAGAGTGCAAAGCAGAGATACCCTGGCAGCCCTTGCAGGGTCCACACAAGGCCAGTTCCAAGAGAGGCAAGAAGCCAAGCTGGAACAAGAAGTGCTGTACAGAACTTCCTGGGTACAACTGCATGACACCACCCAGTAACTCAGTAACCATACTGAGCTTCCTTCACTACATAAAGGATCCCTTTATCTTGAGGAAAGAAAAGCTCACTGTGCACAATTTACATGTGGAAAATAAAATGACCAATGTAATTTTTCAGAAGCCGAAATTTTTTCCTTATGCCTTAGCAAACGTTTTCAGATTGAAACGTGAAACCTCTTTCCTGCCTCATGTCTATACTTTTTTGTCCTGTAACTGCTCAGATGTTTTAATACATCTCTAAACCACTATCACGTGTGGAGTGACTGTAAACTACTGACTGCCCCTACCTCTGGAGTTTCCTAGCACAAACAGTAACATAAACACTTCCTAGTTTAATAAATTATCATCTCTCTCCCTCAGCAGCTGCTGGTCGGTCTCTGGAAATAGAACAGTATCATCTTTTTCTGCTTGGCCAGTTCTTATTCTGTGCTTTCAACATAACTAAAATTAATGTGCCTTAGTATTTGATGGAATTTTTCCTTCTCCTCTCTTTTTTCCTTTGAATGAAAATACTGAAGGCTGGTGTAGCTCAGGGCTCCAGGCAGCTTTTGTTTCAGCTGGTTGCAGCTATCACCATTTGTAACTTTGAGGGCTTGTGCTGAAGACACCAATCAATGATGTAGAAGAGAGGTGTCCAGAATCACAAATCAGAATTTAGGCTGCTTGGTACTTGTCAGTATCTGCTGGCACCTGGCAGAGACTAGAGACTGGGATTATATTGACATCAGACAGCTGTTCACTCTCCAAATCTAATCTGAATGTATTTTTACAGTGGTGAGATGAAGGTGCCAGCCAATACATTACCCCAGCTTTTCTTCATCTGAGCTGTCATTTTACTACCTTCACCACACTGACTTTGTTCACACTTCTAAAGAGAAACACAAGTGAGTTTGGGGCCTACAGATGTGAGGGATTCATGTTAATGACAGTCAAATAAATCTAACAAAAAAAAAGGGGGGGGGGGGAATCTTTTAAATAGAAATTGCTGACCCCAGTGAAATTCATTAAAACCTGGATTTCATCCCTTTGTGGTGGTGAAAAAAAGCATCACTACAAATTCATCCCCCTCTTGAGGATTAAGGCTTACTTTGAATCCTCTTTCCCAAGAGCAGACAGTAAAAACATGAGACATGCTGATCCTACAACTCCTACAGCAATTGAGCAGAGTACGTCTTGAATACCAGCTTAGACATGCACTGTCTTAATGATGTGTACGGCTACTACCAGAGAACAGCCAAGAAAGCAGGTTACTCACAGCCTTCTCTAACCATGCAGAATAGTGTCTAAAATGAGTCAGGATAAGCAAAAACACTTTTAGGAAGGTGGGACAGCATTTATGCAGATTAAGAAAAGGTACTTTTTTTTGTGTTTAACGCACCTAGATGACTTTTCCGTCGGATTATAGTAACTGTAAAGTAAACTCCCTTTGGGATGAAGTGTATTTAATTTTAAAATCAGATGCATCTAGGCAGTTTACAGTCGTCTTCAGTTTACTAAGTGTCAGAGAGATGGAAAGTGCCGTAGGATGAAACGACACTTATGTGCAAGTCTATGTATTCAGAGTATGCAAAGGGAAGAATAGCAATGGAAAAGTATATACCAACAAGGCATATTTCCCAAATTACCTTGGCAGCACATTTCAGCCGCGCTACAGAAACTTCTTGCCAGTGCAGTAAGCAAGCAATCATTAGTGCGCTCATATGCTTTTCCCCTGCTATTTAACTTTACTTTTACACTTTTCGTGCCAGATGTCTCTTCTACCCTAGCTGTGATGTCTGCAACTGCTCTACATGAAAAGTAGCCAGTTTCACAGACATTTGGCCAAGCCATAGCACAGAGGGATTCCAGTATGAAGAAATGGTATCTGAGTATTACACACAAAGTTTTAGGCTGTTGAGTTGTTCTTTTAAATGAGCTTAAGCTTCAGACTAAGTAGAAACAGTAACAACAACAAAAGCAAGAGTCAAGATTAAAAAACGAAACAAAACAAAACAAAACAAACCCCCACCCCAAACCCAAACTTCTTAATGAAGCATGCACAAAGACCAGCTTTCTAAGTATTGTATTCTGAAAACTTACCTTCAAAGGCTTTGGCAGCATCTACCAAGTTTGACCAGTCCAGATCAGAAGCAGAATCAGGCAATGGCATAAGACCAGGGTCTGGCATGGGCTGCCGTCTTTGCTCCTGGATATCTGTGAGGGAGCTGTCTGAGGCAGAAAACTCTCCTAGAGTAATGCAGAACAAATGATAAACTCCATAAAAAAAGACACCAAAATTCCTTTCTTTAGTACTAATGCATCCCTATGTTTTCCTTTTTCTGGTATAGCAATTTTGGAACCAGAACACAGCAGGATGTTTGATCAAGTGTAGTTGACCGGATACAGCATGTTACAAGCCAGTTTTCTGAGAGAGTACTTCTCACCAAGACATTCAGCTCCTTTCTAACCTGCCTGCATCTTTGCAGCTTAGCACTTCAAAAGCCAGTCTCTGCCTCCCCCCAGCACTGGGACTGTGGGCAAATACTCTTCTACCCAACGATTCCTGCCTCTGCACAAGCTGAAGATACTTTGGAGGGCTCTGCAGCTTGTTGGGGCTTCGACATTCCCTGGCATCTATTTGCTCCTATAAAAATACAAAGTTGTGGGTTTTTTTCCCCTCCTCTCTTTAAAAGACAATCTCATAAACCAATGGGAGCAGACTTAGGCCCACCAAGATGCATCAGAACAAGAAAACCCTTAAAATGACTTCCAAAGCATTGCACGTGTCTCGGCAGTTTAGTGAAACCTCTTGGCCTTTACTGAACAAGACCCACATGCACCCATAAGCTGGACAGGCTGGACCGATGGGCCAAGGTCAACTGTATGAGGTTTAATAAGGCCAGGTGCAGGGTCCTGCACTTGGGTCACAACAACCCCATGCAACGCTACAGGCTTGGGGAGGAGTGGCTGGAGAGCTGCCTGGCGGAAAGGGTCCTGGGGGTGCTGGTTGACAGCCGGCTGAACATGAGCCGGCAGTGTGCCCAGGTGGCCAAGAAGGCCAACAGCGTCCTGGCCTGTATCAGAAATAGTGTGGCCAGCAGGAGTAGGGAAGTGATTGTGCCCCTGTACTCGGCACTGGTGAGGCCGCACCTCGAATACTGTGTTCAGTTTTGGGCCCCTCAATACAAGAAGGATGCTGAGGTGCTGGAGCATGTCCAGAAGGGCAACGAAGCTGGTGAGGGGTCTGGAGCACAAGTCTTATGAGGAGCGGCTGAGGGAACCAGGGTTGTTCATTCTGGAGAACAGGTGGCTGAGGGGAGACCTTATCGCTCTCTACAACTACCAGGAAGGTGGCTGTGATGAGGTGGGTGTTGGTCTCTTCTCCTAATTAACTAGCGATAGGACGAGAGGAAACGGCCTCAAGTTGCGCCAGGGGAGGTTTAGATTGGATATTAGGAAAAGTTTCTTCACTGAGAGAGTGGTCAGGCATTGGAACAGGCTGCCCAGGGAGGTGGTGGAGTCGCCATCTCTAAAGTGTTCAAAAAATGTGTGGACGTGGCACTTCAGGACATGGTTTAGGGGGCATGGTGGTGTTGCGTTAACAGTTGGACTTCATGATCTTGAAGGTCCTTTCCAACCTTAGTGATTCTGTAATAAGCTGGTACATGGCCCACTATGGAAAACAACATTGGCAAGCTTGAAAGAAGGATATAAAGTCCCTGTATGTTTTGTGCAGACCTAGCACAGTGAAACACTTGAATTATTGCCACTCATTAGGAAAAGACCAAATTGTGAACCAGTAGTTACCTACTTCATTTCAGTTCACTGGCTGGACAATCAGAAAACGTGCAATGCTTGGTCAGTCAGCATGCGTGTGAGCTCAGAAGCAGCAGCAACCCGCTTCCTCATGCCCTCTGTCAGAGCGTAAAGAAAGTTTTGAAAAATTTCTAGGTGGTATTAGAAACACCAGAGATGTAAGGGTGAGAAGGTGGACTGGGTACTTGGGAGGAAGCTGCAGAGAAGGGGCTATAATGAAGAATCCATTTGGACCACAGCAAACAGAAAGACAGTGTGGTGGGCAGGACATGAGCCCACTGGAAGACAAACACCGCGTTCCTTATTTTTGCCCCCCCCCTTAGCCCCCCCTTGATAGTCTAAGAACTATGTAACTTCAATAACTGAAATCACTTTCTAATAACTTTAGCTAAATAATATTGCTGCCAGGGAAACAATGACCAGAAAAGCTACACAGCATTCACTTTCCTCAAAAGTCTTGAATTTATTAAAATTGTCTCTGTGTGTGTTTATTTTTTATAAATATAAGTTCAACTCAATGTTAACACTGAGGATTCTTGCATTATCTCCCCAACGGAGGGCAGTTATTTGAGAAGTTTTTAACATGAAAATATTTACAATTAGTGAAGATACACAGAATTACAAGAAAAAAACTAACCATCTGAAAAATTACCCGTTTTAAAAGTGTCAGTTAGATTGTTAATTAAGACAGATGAGTAAAGAATATTTTTAGCTCATTGTTTTCCCCCTTCAAAACAAATGAAGGTGCTCTGGAATGGCTGCTCTTTGTTATTAAGAGCTTTGAATTAAAGGAATTTTGAATAGCTGGAAATACAAATACTTGTGGTATTAAATATCCAGTTCTACTTAATCCTTTCAGCACAGGCAAGCGGTGGGGGTGGGGAGAGAGACAATTCATGTGCCACTTCAAATAGCTGGTCCTTTTATCATGCAGGCTCTCCATTTTACAGAAAATGGAGAAATCTTGCTTTGTTGACAAATGTAGAAAGCTGATGTGCTACAAGGAGTAATCTGTTTCGTGTGGAAGAGAACGTGACAGTGAAAGAAGGTTCTGTGGTTTTCTTTTCGGAAAATACAGGCATCCAAGCGGAAAACAGACCACGTGCTGCTTTCCGCTTCTACTGGGATGGCACCATTAATCTTCTGACCCCAAGCCCTCAGAAGCCAAATCCACCAGCCAGTTACAAGCGTAACCACGTTCACAAAGTTATTTTAGTGCATATGAAAAGCAGAAGTGAAGAGAGCTCCGTTTCCTAACTCTTACGCAAGAAACATGTTATACGGGAACAACAGCTCATGAAAATGTCAGGTTCAACGCTGAAAACTGATGCCTGGTGATCACAGGCAGATGAAAAGAATTTAAAATAGATTTCTTCAGCAGCTTTCACTGTCAAATGCATCCTTTGTATCTAAAGACAGACCGTGCTTCGGGCCTACTATAGCGAGTTCAGTCTATTGATAGCCCTGTGTTTTCCTCTTGAAACATACTAAACCACGAACAGATCAGAGCAGATAGGTACTTCTTCAGAAAACATCGCAGAATCCTACACTGAGACCTAGCCCATTTAGTACACATTTAGGTATGAGGTATAACGGGAACCTGTGAAAATTCCCTTTCTCACCAACACAACCTATCAGATAATCCTCCTGAGACTGTTCAGTAAACTCATGGGAGAAAGCCAAGTGCCTTCTTGGCAGCAGTTTACCAAGTAACTTCTTGTTAGCTGTTGATGTGTGACTAAAATAAGTCAGTCGAGTGCTGTAAAATGAACAGGGTAAGGGAGTGAATTTAAAAATGGTGCAATAAAAGCTGTATGTCCACTAGTATTTATCGACTTTTATATCATTATTTTCCTAATAGTATTTTCTCCCATAAACCCACACTAAAGGAAGTGAAGTTGCTACTGGTGGATAACCAGGCATACATTATTTGACCATTGGTCCAACTGGTGTAGATAACTCTTGGAAGAAATGGAGAAAACTTAACAGCCAATGGGGCAAACTTTTGTGCTCCCTCCACACGGTAACTTGTGACCAGTCATGCAGTCTTATACCCACTGAGGTGAGGAAAAAAAACAATTCCCATCCTATTTTGTATTTTCAGACATGTGATTTGACTTTCCTTATTTTAGCAAAATCAAAATGGAAGTACTAATTGCTGTAACAAACATTTCCCCTTAACACGATTCACAAAGGATCCATCTGAAAGCAGAAGAACGGGAAATACACTTACCGTGTAGTGATTTCATTCCTAAAGTATAGGATGGTCTCCGTAATGGCAGCGACTTTGGGAGAGAAGGGTATGTGCTGGTGAATAGGACATCATTTGGCATGGCTTGGTCCAAGAGCGAGGCCCGCGAGGTGAAGAAGTGGTCCCTTTGACCACTGTAAATACTCTCATCTGACAAAGTCCTTTGCAAGGCACGCCTTGTGGTAGGAGTGCTGGGAAAGGGAGACTGACAGGACAGAGTGTGTGACTATACATTCATAAAAACAAATAAAAAGAAATGAGAAAAAAAAATCAATAAAGAAACTTTTGAAGTCTATGTTGAAATAATTTTTAAAACTTTTATTTTAAGTAAGAAAACAAATGTTAACATAATATTCTTTCAGAGTGGATAGGAAAAAGAAATAAAGGAATCTGCTTTGGAGGAGATTACACCTAGGTAACATACACAGGTCTATATATAACATACATAGCCTGTCTCACGTTCTGCCTTTTAAATTCCCTTCAAACTTCTCCTGTAGTGGAAATCTCAGCCAGCCCTCACAGATTCTAGAGCTGAAGTGTGGCAAAGATAACAGAAACAGACTGGATGCTGCATAAACCAGCGCTCTCCCTCGTGCCTGGGGGAGGCTGCCTTCCTGCGGGCAGAGCACCAGCAAACGTCAACTAATTACAAGTCTGATATTACTGAACAACTAGGAATGCCCACCGCCGCTTTGGTTCTTCAGAAGGATTTGAATCAAAAGTAAGTAGTCCTATGAGTAAGAGAACTTGTGTCTTACCCCCACCATCATCCCAGCTTCCTCTATGCTCCAGACAGGAGAAAGCCATGCTGTGGTGGGCTTGGCGTTACATGCTCTCTGGCCAGCGCCAGCGAGCTGCTATCAAAGAACCCGTAACCGTTCCCATCAGCAGAGACGCCGATTTTCGTGAAACCTGTAGCAATGTAACTATCTCCAAGACATATCACTTCTTTATAGTTTGGTTGAAATTTGGTCCAAAGGCTTTCACGGAGAAATGGCAAACAGAAAGGAAGACCTCATCACCCCGATTTGCTCTGTAAGCAAGTTTAAACAAAAAAGGAAATAATATGGTTTCAGGAAAGA
>NW_010562568.1:17608-67185 GCF_000687285.1 Phaethon lepturus
TATGAAGAGTTGCTCATCTGCACATAAAAATAGTTCTCTCTTCTCAAAGAGAAAAAAAAGTTTAAACACACAGTACTCTATTCCTGTGATCAATATCCCACGCTACACGGTGGGAGAAGAGCATAGAGGAGGGTCTATTGGTAGTGTACAGTGGAAGACAATCTGCCAGATTTTTTTTTTTTTTTGCCAAAACGTTAGGAATTTTAATATTAAAAGACTGCTGCATGTTTTGGTTTTATGATTAAGGATCAGAAACAATTAAGATTACTTCCAAAAGCCTGCTACCATCGAAAGACAAAGAAGGAAAGAGAAGCCTTGTCCCATGCCAACTTTTTATTATGTCAAATTCTCCCTTCGGCATTGCCTCCCTCGGGATATGCCCATTCATGTTCACAGTCTGAACCTTGCATATACAGTGAACACTACAGAAATGACAACTTCTGGTACACACTTGTCAGTATGTTACACTGAGGATCAAGCTGCTTTTTTGTTCTGAAATTTAAAAGCTCAAGCAGTTTCATGTTATGATCCAGTGAAATCTCCCAGTACTTGTCCTGAAGCGGCAAAGGAAAAGAAAGAATTTAGTCAAGGCTGGTATAGTTCACTTCATGTTAAAGCATTAGGAGCTGGAACCAGCAGTTAGTATCAGATGTTGAGATTAAAAGGTTGCAGAGATATGAACATCTGCTGGAGTCAGAACAGATGCCCCATGAGTAGGAAATACCTTCTGGTAATAGAGCAGAGGGAAGAGAAAAAGAAGGGTGACTTGGCTGAGAAGATACAATGCGTAAGTAGCAGGTAAGGAGATAAAGAAGGCTGGTAAGATAAGAAGAAGATAGACAAGACACAAAATCAGAGCCTAGAACAAATTCTACTAGCAAACAAAACCTCTGGCAGCCAACAGACAGGAAGGAGAAGGATTTTTGGTCTTTGTGCAGTGAACTAATGAAGGGCATTGTCATTCTTTTTCTTGTCTTTTTTTTTTAATTTTTACACTGTTCAAAAAGATTTTATGCTGTAAGAGCAACTTTTTTGTAAGATGAAATATAAAACATGCAGTGGGCAGAAATGACAGTTACGCTTTTAAAATGGAAAAGACTTAATTTATTGGTGTGATAGAATGTTATTAACTTGCTGAAATTTATCAAAAATATAACCTGCATTAACATACTTGTTACAGTCACCAGGAAATAAAGACCAGGGTAAGATTCACTAACCTCAAAGCAGAAAAACAACAAACTTGGGAACATACACACTTTTCCTGGTCTCCAGGTCACCTCTTTAAGCAGAATTTCTTTGAATGAGAACAATCCCCTTGCTCAAAACAACCAACTGGAGATGCCTGCACTGCTCATGTCTCACTCCCCTCAGAACTACCACAAACCTAAGAAAAAGATATCTTGCCATTGGTAAATTGGTTTTTTTTCCTCCATCCTCAAAGGTAACATCTGAAATAATCTGTGTATGGAACCTAGCACTTGCAAGTTTTAATAAGGATTTTGGGTTTTTTCAAGCCAAGAAGGAAGCTGCAGCTCTCTCTTCTGCAGGGTTGCTGTGGAAACCATTTGGGCTCTAGGTGATGAGCCTGAGCTGTTAAGCACTGACTGTACATGGAGACTGTAGAAATGAAGACGTTCTCTTCAAATGATGGATTTTAAAAATTAATACATGCACTTTTGTGTTATTATACACATTTGAAAATACATCAGGAAATGTTTCTAACTATTTATTCTGTATAAATATTTGATTAAGTTTCGGGTGTATTCTTGGTCCTTGTGCAGTAACAGAATTAGAGAGGCATAAAAGCGTGCTTTTTGCAAGGAGTTTCAATACAGTCCAAGAAGTCACTGTCTCGTGATGCAATCAGAGAAGAACAATTCAATGCATAAGACAACACTACAGGACTTTCCATGAGCCAGCAGTCCTAAACGTTCTTTGCAATTTGGCATACTAGTCTCAAAGTTTGCACACAAAACTGTAATAATATTGCAGTGACTGTAATAATGAAAGTGGTCCCCAAATGTATTTCTGTAGTAGATGAGTCTATGACAAATGGATGATCTTCTGTCTGTGATGAGAATTCAGGGAATGCCTTGCATTTTATTTTATTTTCCTGTTACAGAGGAGAACAGAAAAGATCCTATCTGAGAAACTCCCGAGTCCAGTGCAAAGTCCAACCGAGTAAGCTCTGTACGAATGAAACCTTCAGCTCTGAATGCTTTGGAAGCACTAGGCATTTTCTACACAGAAATCTTAAGAGCTTATCTTTTTCCAAATTGTGAAGCATTTGCTGTGTTAGTTGATATGCCTCAGCAGCAATGAACTGAATCATCAAATTCTTATACAGTGTAACTTTACACATTTCTCTTTTGTAACAACAGAAGTATGACTTGGATCAGAAGAGGACCTGTGCGTACCTTCAATAACGTATCAAATACCTTCAAGTATTCTCAGATTTCACTTAACTGTGACAAGCAATGGCCAGATGACAGACTGTCTCTCTACCATACCTTAAAATTCTTCTGGGATTCAGGTGTTGGGCTATCAAGATCTATCAATTTCTTCAGCTCTTCTTCAACAGTGGACTTGGATGCTCGTTTCGGTGATGCTCGTAGATCTCTTGCTGAAGCACGCAGCCGAGGGTGGGCCATTTCATTGCCATCACTCTGGTGACGTCTTAAATGAAATGGAACAGACACATTCAGGTCTCAAAGCCCTGGGGCAGGAGGTATGAATGAAACAAGAATTATAACACCCTCAAGGTTTTCAAAGAAAGAACCTAGGTAGGAGGCACAGAGGAGGGAAGGAGTTTCGCTAATACAGCGAGGAGCCTCATCTTAATTAATACCTGGTGAAACAATAAACTTGTTTAAAAACATCAACTAGCAACACACTTAAAGGGTATTGTAATACATTTTCCCAATAAGGGACTGAATCTATTAAAATAACGTGTATTCTGTAAAAACCTAAAAAATATAGATGTCAACAATGACTCCAAAAGCAGCAAATCACTAATTTTCTTTAATCTTTTAACTGGCTTTTAATAATGCAGTTATCACAAAGTTTCACCATCTCCTTTTGACATCCAGTTATTGGTATCATCTAGGGATACTGTGCTTGATCCTATAAAAGTCAAAAGGGTTGAATAAATTACTTTGAACTTTTTGAACCACTTGCTTTCCAAGTCATACTAGACTTAAAGGATCACTATTTTCACTAGTAAGTTGCTTCTCAATTTCTCTTCCAAAAGAGATGGTTGCATGTTGTAACACAGAGAGATCTGGGTTAGACCAGATACTGGCAGCAATCTTAACAAGGCAACACGGAGTGCCACAGACCTAATGCAGGCATGCGTGGTACTACTACATGGATGAGAGGCTTAAGGAAAACTCAGGTTCTACATTAAGAGGATTCTTAATATTTGCTAAAATAGCATTTTGAGTCACCCTTAAGAGGTCCCAAGGAAAGATAAGCTTTAATAGGAATGAAATCCATACAGCGCTCTAGAGATGATTAAAAAAATCTTATACAAGTTAACAGGGGTGAGATTAGCTTACTATCAAATATTTAAGCCTAACTCCAGAACTTTAGATTAGAGATTTAAGTTCTACAGAAGACTAGGCATTCTATTAAATAGTCTTGAGCTCTTCTATACAGAGCAGTGTCACTGATCTCAGTGCTTCTTTACAATTAAAGCAAATAACCAAACAAGATAACCAAAAAACAGTCTTACTTTCTTGAATCCATAAACCCCACTGAGTTTATTGTCCCTTCTGGCTTTTTCCATCCGATCAGATACTTGCTAGTAGCACCCTGGCGAGGGTAGAAAGTCCTAGGACCAGATGAGGAGGAAGAGGAGGAGGAGAAAGAAGGTGCGAGCTGCGGAGAAGTAGCAGAATGAAGCTCTTCTTTAGGTGAGCTTCTGGCACTGGTGAAAACAACCGGGCTGGCAGAGTGTCGTGAGCTCATGGTACTAGGAGAAAAACATAACAAAGAAAATTTCCCTCAAATGTGTATATATGCACCTTTTAAAACTATTTTTAAAGCAGAACTCTGGGCACAAGATGTTAACCTTATCAATAGTGGGCAGAGTAGCAAAACCAGTTCGCTCTTCTTAAGGGCCTCCCACCAATGTTTCATTAAAAACATCTCACACAGTAATGAAAAATTTTATAAGCAACCTCTAAGAATGCAATATACCACTGTCCTCTCATTCCCCTTCACAGGTGGGAAACCAAGGGTTCACGGTCATTAGGCAGCTTAAAATTAATACTAGAAATTGTAGTTGAATTAGCAAAAAAGAACCCAAGCCCAATTCTTTGCTGAAATTCCTGGCTGTGGAAGAAGACATATTTTGAACGAACTTAACCAACAGGAAACATCTCTTTAAAATCCTACAACAAACCAAAGAAGAAACCCATGCATCTTTCAAAAGAGGGCTTCCTGGATTTTGCCTGAAAAGCAGTTATCATTCGCAAAAAAGAGGACTCAAACTGAGAAGTTCAAGCAGGTCTCTAACATATATCACAATTTGTCTAGGTAGAAAAAGAGAGCTGTAATGACCAACTGCAGCTTATTGTTGGAAGGGGTGGAGCTTTAGATGGGAGCTACTCTTTAGTTATGCTGATATTCAAATCTGATGCAACTTGCACAATATCAGGAGCACGAAGGGTTAAGACAATATTTACTATAACAACCTTAAAAGGTCAGGCATTTCTACGTACAGTTACAGGAAACTTTCTGTACAGCCTTAGTACTGAAATAGTGTTATATATTTGGAGACCAGTTTTCTATCAGCTCTCTACACAACTTAGCCACATTTTCATCTCTGTATCCAACACTGCAAGAAAGGAATTTGAAACAGATGGACCCATGGTAAAGAACAGTTTCTGACTGAGAAATAAAAATTAGCTGGAACGCTGAATAAATTCACTGAATAATCTCTTCTTTCTTAGCTTAACAGAAAATTCTTCACCACTCATTTCATATCTTGGTAAAACAATGCACTTTCACATCTCTTTCTCATACTGAAACAGAAAAAAGAATTTAAGGTTAAATTTATGTTGCCATCTGGGAAAATAATCTCACCTACACTTAGCCTTATAGAAGTCAGTCACCTAATCTATGCCATTTCTTTGGCTCTTGCTGTAATCAGTGGAGAAACAGCCCTAAGAGGTGACTCTCCTCATCTTAGATTAGGTGTCTCAGATACACAGGGAGAATTAATGCTTTTGGACTTTCTCCTCTCTCCATTGACAACACATGGAGTCTAAAAAAATTCAACTATGTTTCATTTTCATACAGCTCAGCTTAAGCACCATGAGTCCCAACAGTTAAGTGCTGTGGATTTAATGAGGAGTCTGAGTGGACTGTAGTCTTCCCACGTCCAACAGCACCGGCTGCTGCAGCCCATGCTTCCATCTAATATACATGGGGGGGGGCTGCAAAGTCCCTCATATCAGGGGCAAGATGCATCTTTCCATACGTATGCAAGTCAAATGACAGTAATACAGGTTTTTCTAAATTATGTTTTTTTCTTCCCTCCATCTGTACATATGAAAGCCCTATATAAAAGATGGCAGATTGGGAAAATATAGGAAGAGATTTTCCTGTCCATCAAGCCTGTATATCTGGCACTGCACGATACAACCTTCGTATTAGTAACAGATATAAGTAAACATAATTTATAGCAAGAAAGCAGAGAAAAATAAGAGCAGAGGGGAGAGGCAGTAAATTTCTCCTCATTCCCCCGTCTTCTTTTCCAATATTGAAAGACAACTCCTACACATGCTGAGTAAACCAGCCCATCTGTGAGGCATCACCACCGCAAAATTAAACTGCCAAGATGTGAGGAAGATGCACATCTTTAAAGAAAACGTATGGAGCTACTTTTTATTTTTACTTTTACCCGCTTCTAAATACACTCAAGAAGTGGAGAGGTCTTTTGCTTCAGTGTAGGAAAAGGGAAATACTGATCACATTTCAGGATTCTTTAATCCATCAGGTAGTTTTCAAGGAACTGCTAGATGTGAGAAAACATTTCTTGATAAAAACCAGTAGCAACTCCTAGATGGGCTAGTAACGTGATGCTTAATATTACTAGGCAAAGAGAGTAAAAAATTACATTCAGTATGCTCTATGTAAAATTTATATATAAAATGCATATGTGTATATAATAAAATAATTATAATATTTTATTATATATCATAATGTATATACACATTGTGTATTTTAAGTATTATTACTTTAATATTTATTATAATACGTATCATATAATAGATGCCAAGAGTAGCCTGGCAAATAAGCAAGAAAATTAGCATACAGTTTTAAATACACTTTTCTTTAAAGTGTATTGTGTATTTTGAGCTGTGGTTTTACAATATAGTATTTTGGGAGGATATTCTGCTTCAGGAACTATGCACAGATCTGTGGATATGACTGAAGCGTCTCACCCTACAAGTAAACACCGGCAGGGCAACAGGAAAAAAAATGCTGACAGATAGAGACTCTCACTTCTTAACTGAGAGCATATTCGGAAAGCAAAAGGCTTTGGATAAACTCTAGAATAATAAGTCGCAGCTGGAACACTATGGCAGTGACAGGAAGAGATTAAGAGTGCTGGACCCCAGGAAGCATGCAGAGGATTCCTCATACTGCAACAGACACCAGGACCAGCTTGATTATAAATGGAAGAAATTCAGTCCTGTGTATTGTCAGAACACAAAGATAGCCACTGTTGGTCCCCCACCTCAGTAACTGAGGCATCAAGGATTAAATTAAGGAAAAATCAAAATATTACACGACAATCTGCAAGAATTGCAGATAAGGCATTCAAAAAAGCATTTACAATCATTAAATAATATTTCAGAGTATCTTAAAAATTATTAGAAGTAATGAAAAAGGTACCTGATTTGAAAAAGCCACTATTTGCCTTTTAGTTTTGGTAAGGGGACCGTAAAAAAACATATAGTTTAGATGGAAATGGAAGTTTGATTTTATTTTTTTCCTAGGGAATTCATGCCATCAGCGCATATGGCTTCATTTAATGACATTCAGCTATAATGATTCTGTATAATTACTGGCCTACATAATGCAATTCTCCTGGGATGCAATGAGAAATCTGCACAATCATCAGGAAGGACTTTGGGAATGGGGGTGGAGAAGAAAAATAAAACCCAGCCAGAAGCTCTGCTGTAAAAGTTAATCACTATAATTTACATTTTGCCACCAATTCTCAGGTACAAGTTCTTTTATGCACCATCAAATGATCTGAACACTAATTATCGCGCCTGTCTTCTACAGACACAAACACTCTGATTTGTGGTTGTTTTCTTTTCTTTTGTCGCTGAGTCCTTTTTAGGGCCAAATTCCTCCTCTTCTTGCTCAGAAACCTGACTCTAAAGACATCACAGACATTCTGGCATCCACAGGCAAAAGGTGAAAAGCGAGAAGCAAGAAAGGGTAACAATTTAGAAACCGATGAACACACTAATTAAGCTGTTCATTTCTCACAAAAAGTAGCCTGCTCAGAATCATCCTTTAGTCTCCCTTCCTTCACCTCCTTGAAGCAGGCGGCTGTGGCTACATTTTGGAAGTGCCAGTTTAACAAGCCTCCAGCCCCGAGCCTCCACGGATGGAGCGACGGGAGGGTGAGGAGCAAGCAGCCGGACCCAGGGCTTCTTCAGGTCAGCACCGCGGTTCAGTGTGCAACCACCAACCGAGGACGCCGTGAGAAACAAAACGGAAGCTTTTTAGCCCAGACTCTGCCTTTGCTTTATTGTGAGGCATCAAACACATGCACTAGTCTTCACAAATAAGAAATAATAAAGAAGGAACACAAGTCAAGTCTTTTTTTTTCTCCACCAAAATAAACAATGTGGGTGCAAGGATTGCAGTACTTCTCAACTACACATGCCCCATGTGTTCTACGAATTGCTACTATTCCTCTTTGTGAAGAGCTGCATTTTTAACATTTGATTTTTAAATGAAACTGAAGAAAAAACCCCAACTGTTTTCTTTAGCATAAAGTCTAGGGAACTTTTATCTGGAAACTTCAGCAACAGCCCCCAAAAAACATGCAGAGAACCATTTCAGTATCATCAGAGAAACATCATGTAAATTAATCCAAATCAACCAGTGAAAATACCATGTTTGGAGACACAATGCTATCATATAATAAATAATGAGACAACATCCTAGACTTAGGTTTTGTAATCAAGTTGCAAAGTAAATCCATGGAAGACAAAGATGAGCGCTGTCAGGGCATGCCTGCCCTGCGAAGATGTATTTAATTTTATTGAATTTTCTCGGCTTTTCTATTGAACTAATCCTGTTTGGTGCTCAGAGAAGAGGAAACCAGAACCTCAGATGTACTAAGATGTCACTCCCATTAGGCATGCTTTTACAGTAAGGCTTCCAAGAGTTACATGTAAGTCTTCCAAGCTTGAGTCGCTTCTGAAAAAAATCCTTCCAAATGGAAACACTACTGACAACTTTATTACAATCAGCATTTTGTGTAAGAATCTCACATTTGATGCTACTGCTAGTTACATTCAGACAAGTGCCACAGGGTATGTGGTAAACTCTGATGAACGTTAAAAAAAAATGCATGTAACACATTTGTCTTAAAATAAAAAGTATAAAACTAGATAACCACCATATAATTTTTTACCTTCATGAAAGGGGCACATGCTAACACTGCCCAAAATCTAAGTAAATTCCCCCGCATAATGTTTTTTACAGACTTGCTCAAGTCCTTCATGCATGCGTGCTACTGAGAACAGGTCTTAAAGACTTGGGTGGGACTTATACCAACTGAGTATGAGCTTTAATGCCAAAAATGGCCAACCAAGAGAACCAGCAAACCAGAGCAGGACTACCATTAATAGATGACTTAGTCAAAATTACCATGAGAAAGTACATGGAGACCATCCACTACAACACAGTCTCTATGACAACCCCCTACTTGCAGCTACTGTATGAGTTGTTAACTGTCTGATAAACATCTAGCCTTGCATAAATGTAGCTTTGCTCAAAATTATTAGCAAAAACCACTTCAGACTTCCAGTCTGCAGGTATTTTAGCTGCACACTCAAAACAGAGGTGCCTTAAGAATAAAAGTACAACAGTCGGGCTCCACAAGGCCAAGAAATTATGATGATCACACATCTTCCTTCAAAGACCTGTGTTTTCTTCCTTGTTGATAGTATGACACAATATGAGTATTTTTCAAAAAGCACACTGAATACTTCTTGGGAAGTGGGTTAGGAAAACGGTCCAAAGTAGAGACCAGCTGTCTTTGGCAGCTCAGATTAACTTGTAAAGTGGGTATCTTCCATCTGAGGTTTTCAAGCACATTATACATGTACTTCATATTGCCGATTTTACAAGTGGCAAAACTGAGGGAGAGAGGGAAGGTGACTAATGTGTCATACCCACAACCTTGCAGCAGAACGAGATTAAAATCTACATGCTAGCACCCCCAAGCAACTTGCTCTCAGTATTGATCATACTGACTTGCAAGCAGATGTCAAAACAAAAAAGACTGGGAAAAAAGTGCAAAACATATGAAATGTGTACTTGCAAGACTAAAAAAGAACTCCATATTAAACCGTTCATTAATAAAATGGACTGATCTCCTTTCTGATCCACATATGAACTGCAGTTGTCACAAGATATTCCTTATGAACACATCAGACAGGTGTCTGTCTTATGTTAGTTTAGTAGCAGCAGTATGGAATACGCTCTCAAAGACATTCTTCAGTGTTACAAGCATAGCAGATGCGAAGACTAAAGGCAGTGTTAATTTTCAGGCATTCTGCACAGTGAGATCTTTCAAAACACTGGTTAACATAAGTAGAAACCTTTCTCCAACATCCACTTCTCACTTTTGATAAGTTAGAGAGTGAGAATGGGAAAATGAGTGTGGAGGGGGTCAATCTCATAAGAGGTGAAAATTACCTTGTATGCGAGACAGCATCACTAAGACTGTAAGCACTGTTCTCCCTCGTTAGAGGACTGGAGGCTGGTTGACTCTTGCTGTGAATATCCAGACTCAGTGAAGACTCGGTCTTTCGGTCCATGTGGCTCTCTTTTTCTAATGTCCTGTCTGCAATGGAGACCACTTCGCTGGAGCTATGCCACAGTGGTGCCACCTTCTCCTTTGTTAGCCCTGTACGGGGAGATGTTGCTGCTCCCAGGGAGGCAGTGCTGCCATGGCTAGGTCCGTAGGAGGTGGTGTCTATGCCACTATCAGCTGAAGTCCCTTGAAGGTAGTTGTAGCTGTTCAGCTCTGATTCAGTGCGCTCTCCACTGTCATACCATTTCTCATCACTGTGAGCACTGGAGGCATTGCTGGAGAGGGTATTGCTGCTGGAATGGCTGGAGTAGTGGCTGTCAGACTACAAAAGAAACAACAATCCCCAAAAAACCACGGTTGTAAGTTTATTTCAGAATTATGGCAGTAAACAGGAGGAGGAAATAAACGGTTACAAAAAAGTCACCACTGCACAACAGGAGCTATTCTACCTTGAGGTATTTATGGATAGATACATGGAGGAGACTAATAAACTCTAAAAATTTCATTCCAACACAATGCATGTGCTGTTCTGGGTGCACATAAAAAGCTTTCATACGGATTTGGAAGCCATGGCTTAACTATTCAGGGAAAGACAGAGTTGTTCGTATTGCGTCCAAAAATACTATATTTACACTGTTTCCTTTCAAGCAGAGTTCTGCTCAGCCCAGTCCAATCCAATGACATTGGCTGAGCTGTGTAGACTTTGGATTGATTTATAACTACTAAAATTAAAAATATCTAATTTTAAGACTCCGATATTTTAGACCATGAAAAATAACTAATCCACAGAAAGTGCAGGTGTTATTTTAATAATCCAATTGCCTATCAAAGGGTTAAAGTAGGGCAAAATAACCACTGCTCTTCCTACCCTTTTGTAGTAGGGTGTATTTCCTCCTGAGCAGGTGTGTCTTTTGCAAATGATCACTGAAATGCCATTTAACTAATCTGAAATTGTTTTCCAAAAGGCAAAATTGGAAGAAAGGAAGCTTTAATGCAATGCTTTGAGGTTGTCCCATCAGGGCATGCCAGTGTCTGGCTGGTTTGTGCGTTCTGTCCTTGGTTACAGCCAGCTGTTATGAAGAAACATGGAGGACATTCAGTCCTCAATTCCATAGTGGGCATTGATGGAATATACCATTACAGGAAGAATTTCTTGCCATACACCCATCGTTGCTTAGTAGCTCACCTGCCTTTGGGGTATTTATATCCAGCTGAATGCCTTAATTTTAGTTTCCATCTACAGAATGTATCTACCTTCTGACCATCTATATAATCAGAACTGAAGCAGTTTTTCAGTAGGCAACGGAACTTGTTTGGTGACCAGATGGCCCAGGAATAAGGGAAGGCATGGAAAGCAGACTTAGAGCCACTTCTATTTGTCTACCCTTGGAGTTTTGGCTAACAGGCAAGGGGAAAGATCCCAGACAAATATAAAAGAGTAGATACTGTTTCTGTTTTCACTGGAAAAGAGGTAAAATAGAGAATGAATGTATACAGAGAGCAAGAAATTTCAGCATCCACAATTCTTGTTATACTAAAGCAAGAATTGACAGAAAAACAGAAGGACTGTGGAGTTGATCTGGACTCCTAGTTATTTCCAATTAAAGTTACTGCTCTTCATTAGTAACTGCATCACTCCCCCTCCATCTGTCTACATAATAAAGATTTACTTTAACAATGATTAAATAAGAAGAATGCAAGCATTAATAATTCCAGTACTACACTTCGCACACAAGCTAATGAGTTATGTATTACACCATTATACGGTCAAATACATCTCATGGAAAAACAGGTCAATCTAAATACAAAAACTAGTTTGTGCTCCTAAGAATATGAAGACAGGTGTGGTGGTGTTGGTGGTTTTTTTTTTTGTTTTGTTAGGTTTTGTTTGTTGGGGTTTTTTTTTAATAATAAAGACATGTTGTTATGAATTAATAACCTAAAAGCCAATTCTACTGAAAGAAGAATGCTGGTGAGCAGGAGCAAGTAATAAACACCTAAATAAATGCAACTAATACTTTCAGTATAATCACACAACACAACTCCATATTTTAGCTGATGGTACAAATAAACAAACACACTAAATGATACAGCTTATTGGGTAATTTAAAATTTAGAGAGTGGGTGTTTTTTTTTGAGTCTAACCACTTAAATAATTTTCAAGATATTTTAAGTTTATGAACACTACTGCATTTATCTGTCTCTCTGTATGTAAATCAGGAAGTTACAGTTTCCAAAAAGGTGTAAATATCTAACTCTGCAGAGACAGAAAGGCAGGATTTACCATTTAGACACTAAACACAAATAAAACAAGAAAGATTTTTTTCACTAGGATTCCAGCAGACCTTTCAGACAACGTCTTCCAACTGAGTGCAAGGCAGATTATGGAAAAGAAGTAACAGTTACACTAGGTGAGGAAAGTGGAGAAAATACAAAACCAAAAGCAAGATCACTGTTCTGTTTCAAAGAAGCAGCTTTGAGTGTTGCATTCTAAAATATATTAGTAAGCTTTAAGTCTCACATGTGAGGGCTAGGAATAGCTTTGCAAACTCTCACAAATTCTCTACTTATCGCAAGATAACAGACAAGAAGTTGCTGTTCGACTGGCAACTACTAAGTATTTCAGTAAGCTGTGCTTAGCTTCTGTAGGGTTCAGGAAACAACAGGTCTGCTCTACTGTTTCCCCATGTTCTAAGAGGGTACAGGGCTTGAGGATTTTTTTTCTCTTTCTTGTTTTAACTGTCACTCTAAATATAACTTTGAACACCACTTTTGGTATCAAGAGCTTGTAGAGCAAGAGCAAAACGTTAAGTAATTCCTTTTTTATGGTAACTTACATGACCCTGCTTATTTGGAGACAAATGAACCACAGGATCCTGTCTCATCAGTCTTCCACTGGGGCTTTCTCTGAAAGATGGCAGTACTTTTGATACTGCTGGGAGATGGCATGTTGGTTCTGCAATACAGCACACAACGATGTACTAAGGAGCGTAAGCAGTGCAACAAACTAAGAAAATGCATAATCTAATTTTACACTGCAATTTTTCCAATACTACCATTAGTTAAAAACTTTGGATACCTAATATGAAATTCATTCCAAATTAAAAAACCAAACCCAAACATACTGTGACAAAACACAGGTGAATAAGTGAGACCCCATTCCTGCCTGGCGCAAATCAGTAAGACTCCATGAAAACCCAGCAGCCACCATCCTAGCTTTTGTTAGAACAACCAGAATGGTACCATGCCCCTGTTGTCCAACAGCACTGTATCAAAGCATTAAAACAGCAGAATATTAATTTTCACAGTGTATCAACATTGTTTCTTTATATGCACATTGCCTGTGGACAAGACATTAAAAAATCCGAAGATCCACATTTCCTTAAACTGTATTTACGCAAGGCAGGACAATAGCAAAAATCTACAGTGATCACTTCAAATGAACACATTTTCTCCAGTACAACTACTACACACATTTCTTGTCAAAGTTCAGGTGAGTTAAATATTTTCTAATTGAAGAGACAGCAAAAATCTGTTGAAATCGCAATATTCCTTAAAAACTGATGGCTGTGAATGTGGAAACTGCATAGATTTACAAAAGAAAGGAATACTTACTAAATTAAACTAGACAAAAGTGGACAGAATTCAAATCATTCATCTTACGTGGACACTCGTAGGAGTGCTCTTTTCCAATTAAGCTTATTTTTTCCAAGGAGATAACTATGGCGGTCTAGAGGGTATTCAGACAGCCCTTCAGGCAGGTAACTGCCTTCTCAGACCACAAGGTCAGTATTTTAAAGAGGGTCTTTCTTAGTTGTAACTTTTTATCTGTATTTTCTCTCCTGTGGTTATGCAATATTCTGCACTTCTAAAAATGCTGCCTTTAAGTAGAATATGTGCTTATGAGCATCAAGTATTTAACAGCACCCATGGGAATTAGCAGTGCTTTTCCCCCCCACAGCTACAGTTTGTTCATCTCGATATGCAGCACAACTATTTTTTGTTAAAAACAAAGTTAAAAGTTTTATTTTAAATATGTATTAAAAAAAAAAGAAATCAAACTTGATTCACCCTGGTAAGTGGTAGCAAGCAGTGCTGAAGCACGAAGAACAAAGGTCTTTTGTAGCTAAGAACAGGCCAGGAAGGAGTGAGTGGGTGGATTCACCGCACCTAATGCCTTATTTACCTTGAGACAGATTATCCCAAGTGGAAATGTGCTTATTTGTCATAAACCAAACTTTCACCTAGATTCACCAGACTGGAAATAAAGTCTCCAGTCAGAGATGCAGCTTCCAACTGCAACTCTACGGATGCAGGACAATACACAAGAGATAACATACAGGGATTAAATGTCAATATGCATTTCTCAGTCTTTGCCAAATGCCGGAGCCACCTCTTCTACCACACAATTTTTCCTGTTCTTTTTGGCCTTATTTATTTTGCCAATATGGTGACACCTGACACTGTAGAACAGAACCTGCTGGCAGCTCCACTCAGTGCCAGCACCAACACCCAAATGTTGGTCTGCAAAAGTAACGCTGAGCAAAAGATCAGTTTTACATGCGTCATTACCATCACAGTATCAAAACATATGCGATTAAAAATTGTTCTACAAAATGAGAACTGCAGATCAGTACAATCACAGCTTTTTAGTGAGAAGTATGGGGGGAGTTGTGAGGGAGGGACTGACAGATGGCTTCAACAACAAGGCACAGCTCACTGAGGTTGTGAAGGTATGTGAACAACGTACATCTCCAGAACCCGAGGTTGGCATTTGCCCTAAACTCCTGCTGATCTCACTGAACCTTATTCTGTGCTCAACACAAGTCCATTTATATAGAACAAAAGCTATGTGTGGAACAGAAAAAGTATGGAATTGTTTAATCTATGGTAACAAAGTTAGAAAAAAACAATCTATCAATCTTGACCATGGTCATCATGTTGGATCAATGCTGTTTGTAGACAGGACATTTCCATTGGTGTCAAAATCTCATTGGTATCCATTCAAGTCAAGCCTTAGCTGCAGCAAAAGGTCTATGTGCAAAAACTTCAAATAAAGGCTTAACAATACAAATTCTCAGTACCCAGCTGTTTTATGTAGTTAATATGTTCCCCCAGCTGACAGCTTAATTACCAAGTGCAATGAAAATGTATACACTGGTGGAAGGCGATTACCAAGCCTACCAAGATTTACTTCACTATTTAAACTTTAATTGCATTTTCTTCCATTTTGTACATGGTATTTTTATAGCTTCGATGATCAAACAATCAATTTGCATTTATACAGCACCGTTTGAAAGGGAGCATCACAAGTGCTTTAGACAAACTAAGCAAAAATTAAAGTAAGCCAAGCCACTCGGGAGAGTAAGTGAGGTCAAACAAGTCCTCAACAGCAAGACAAATTAATAAGCGTGTCTACCCACTGCTTCTAGAAGGACAGAGTGTTTCAGAGTAACAGCATTAAGGTAGATTTAGTCCCACAATCAAATGAACTGAAATCAGTTCTTCCTCAGGTGATACTCATAGGTCTCAATGAAACAGCCCGCAGAAGCTAGTACATGCTCCAGACCTAATTATTCCTCCTGATCAACAAGGTTAACTTTCAAAGACACTGAAAACACAGTTCTTAAGAGGGTTCTCTCTCTGCGTGGAGAGGTATTGCCAAAGTCACCTCGTGGTTAGCACCACTTGCTCACTGTAAAGAATTAATTACCTACCCATCTGGTCAGCGATACTATCCTCACTTCTTTGCCAGCTGGGTGTGGATTTGCCGCTACCACCCGTATCTGATTGCGTGTTCTGCCTGTCAATGGAAGCAGGGGATCTACGGCTAATTCCAAACCTGTTGTAACACCCCAAAAAAACAAAGCAGATAATGATTTTAAATATGCATAAATCTCATATAAGGGGAAAAGAGCACTTTTAAGATCCTAGTGTCAAACAACAGGGCAGACCAATGCACAGCACAACTGCTTTAAGGATTTATAATGCTCTTCCATTTAATTTTTATAGCAGCTCTCAGGACCCATTTAGCACCTTTAACACATAAGATTACAGCACACATTAATTTATTGAGCATCTTTGATCAAGAACATCTTGTTACAGTGCATACAATTAAAAAAAAAAAGCAGACCACAACATTGATGTTTACATGGACAGGAGACCAGACATGGTTACAGAAAATTGACCACAATGAGTGAAACTTAAAAGTTTGGCTAAAAACCACAAAGGGAAATGAGGTGTGTTTATCAGGAAAATATATCAAGAATGGATCCTTTTAGCTGGGAAAGCACTATCTTGAACTAGTTAAAGTGAGCATCAGAAAGTTTGTTGGGACAATCCCATGGATCTCAGCCACCTTCCTGGGTTCTAAGCAAAAGACTAGTAAGATCATACCTAGGTGATGCAGACATATATGCAAACAACATAAATGCATGCAGGACAATATTACACTGCCAAATATTTTAATTAAGCATTTATAAAATTCACTGTATTGGTTATGGATTCCTAAAACCCAGGGTTAATAAATTCTGTAAATTATTAAGTTATTTGATAATAAAATCATTTGAGTGGACTAGTGCAAATAAATACAACAGCTTTCCTGCATATATAGACATATATACCTACTGCTGTAGAAGAAAGCATACAGAGTAAAACGAAAGCTGTGCTCAATGGACTTTGCAAATCCTGCTAGATCACTTAGATGGATTTCAGAAAGCTCAATAAACATACAGTAAACTCAAGGAGAACAACCTAATGACAAAGGAGACACAATAGTGCCTCTGTGCCACACCGAAGTCTACATGCCTTATGCCTAAAAGCCTGTAAGAATTCAATCTATAATTCTGTATTACTTACAAGTCACAAGTCTATAAGAATTTATAGTTACATTCAGAATTAGCAGATCAACCATTAAGAACTCGTCAAGACTAATGCATTTTTTTTTTAGATCAGAGATACCCTGAAGAAAAAAAGAATTCCCCAAACTCTACATGCACAGAGTAACATCCAAAAAAATTACAAGTTGATATATTCTCTATATATCAAGGAGTTTCCTTAGCTATTATGTTAGACACAACAGGAAATAAAATACCCAAACTGTGCTTTCTACTCACTCTACTAGGTACAGACTGCCCAATATGACCTCCAATGTAAAACAGACCTCTGCCCAACTGTCAGTACCGCCTCAGTGTGGCTCTCTCATTGGAAAGTTCATGTACCATCATATGACTCAGAACAACAAAATCCCACTTCCATCCTTAAAGACAAGCAGCTGGAATATGACTGTACATGCAGCACAGCTCCAGAATGTCCTATTTTGAAATGTAGGTCTTTAAATTTTACCAAACATGACCCTACTTTCCTTTGCTTTACTGCTCCCTGGTATAGTCAACATATGTTTTGCTGTATTAAAAAAAAAAAAAAGGAAAGAAAACCTGGATATATCTGCCTTCTGAATACAAACAATTTAAATTTAAATTGCATTAAGTGAGCAAGGCTTTTCCTTTTCTATTCACACAGACTAGCTAGCATTTCACTTCATCAAATACCTAAATTAAACATGATGAATTCAATACCAATTCAACAGACGCACAAAAAGTCTAAACACAACATTTCAAAAGCTGATGGATTCTTTAAACTGATTTGAGGTAATGTTCAAATTTTTAACACTTGTAAAGTCTTTAGGGAAGAACATCTTTTCATGATAAATAACTAGAAGTTGGGAGCTAAAAAAAAAAAAAAGCCAAAATCCCAAGAAATCTTGGTGTGATGAAGTTGTGTTGCATCAGTATTTTACTTCCTATGCGTTGTCCTCTTACCTAAACCCCATAATGTTCATATGTATAAAAGCAGCGAATTTTGCATTTGGCATATTTTATGATTTGGGATCTTTTTTCCAAGATTAGAGATACACAAAACCACCATGTTTCTAATTTTATTTCATTAAATTCACTGCTCTACTAATTGAGCAGCAAAAAATATCTTTAGATTGCCTTTTTTACATGAAGTGGGCTATTTAAAAGCAGGAATAATAAATGCAGGTGGTGCTACATTCTATGCTGCTTAAATATATAGCCCATTAGGGTATGTAGGAATGACCCCAAAACAGTCCAAGGAGAAATCAATCTGGATTAAAAGAACAGTGAAATTGTCTAAATATACATTTTTATATACATGTCATAAGAAGGAACTTGTTATTTCAGTATTTTTGATTTTCATTTTTACATTCTACCATCATTTTTTACATATACATACCTTCAGGTAAGCACCGGATAAGTATACAAAACACACATATATACATCAAGACAAATCTCGATATTCTTGAAGGCAGTGAAGTTTTTGCCTATATCCAGATTAGGATATGGACCAATACTCTAGAAGAGGCAGCAGTTACTGCTCTTACCAACGTCTGACAGAGGTTGGACTCACACCCATGCTTCCAGTCATTTAAGTTTCACAGACTTTCCAAATCTGTCATATCATGCGACAAGAAATATATACACAAATTATGCAGTTGAGACTTCTTGCACTGGGAAATCTCAGGGACTGGCATACCTAGAGCACACGGCAGCCTCACCTCACGAAGATTACCTTCGGGACATGGTGCCCCCTTGGCTAGGTACCTACCCCAGCCCATCCTTCTCTCCAACATCTCAGCAACTGAATGCTACAATAGGTCTCCCCTATTTTAACGACATATATGGGTTAATTGCTGACCAGCTCTACCTGGTACATCGAACGTCACTACAGAGCTGCCTGAACCTGGTCTCTCAGACGAATCTCAACAGAAGATGCACATGGAACTGCAATGATTTTTAGCAATGTGACAGACATTACTTTGCTTATTGAGGCAAGAGAAAGTTTCCTTCATAATTGTATTTTTCATGCTTTCCATGAAAAATGGAAAATCTTTTTTCATGCCTGGCAGGAAGTGTTTGGAAATGCCTGAGTAAATGTGATTCATGTGTACAAGGACAATATGGGAGGCAAAGTGCTTTTCTTATAAGAATAGAACACAATAGTCAAATAATTGGAACGTAGTAAGTGATTTTTCTTTTTTTTAAAAAAAGCACCCAGTAAGGAACATGCAAAGTTTATGTATTAATGACTTCTTTCATTATTCCATTTAAGGTGTTTCCTTGCACCAAATTAAAACTTCAAAACCAAAAAGACTGTATACACAAGGTTTCTAGGACACATCTCTCTGCTGAACTTGCAAAATGCTCAGAGTGTTGTAGTGAACATATGTGTATAATTAACTTAAAAGATGGAAAAGGGCTGGGATGGGTGCTGGTGTGCTCTGAGGCCAATTCAAAAAAAAAACCCCAGCGTGTCTGAAAATCCCTTCCTACTCAAGCAGTTACGGTTGCGATGGTATAAGGACATATGGCAGCAATACCTTTTTTGTAGAGCAAGTGATGTAATTGGAAAAGAGCAGACAAGATACTGGGAGCACAAGCTGCTCTTCAGAATGTAAGGCAACACGTAAGTGATGCTGGCATGAATGAGCCAGGAAGTATTCAGTGTATAAAGAGGTTAAGTGCTTTTTCCAGCTGCAGAGATCTGGACACATTTCTATTTAGTTTCCTAACAGCAAAGTTTAATGGGTTTAGAGCACATCTCCTAATGTCAGTAGGACTTAAGCACAAACTTAAATAATGACCTGAACAGGCCTGATAGTCTCATGAATCAAAGCCTTCAGGAAGGTGTGCAGCAGAGATGGCCTCTTCAGAAAACCTCAAACTGAGCTGCAAGGAGAAGGACAGGGAGGACAAATCTTCAGTGGCAGCACTTGTCCCAACACACGCTCAGAATAGCATTCTCTGGGCTGACAGAGCGCAGCGTCCCCTTACAGGCACCCAAACAGGCAAAAGACAGTACCTTGTGCTAAGCAGTTCCTGACAATGGTATTTAATCTTCGTAATAACACATTTTTTAAAATAGATACTTCTACTTTATAAAGGACCAAACCAGAATGAATTACACACAATGACTTGCAACATACTCAAGAAGACTTCAGAGGGAAGCTTTGCAGTGTGAACTATCAGCAGTTTTGCCCCTTTATCTCCTCTACAGGATGTGATTTGGAATGTGGTAGACAGCTCTCCTGCTGCCAATTATTTTTTCCCCTACTTAATGATGCTTGCTTTATTGCTCCTCTCAGTGCTCTCTGAAAATGATACAGATTTCATTTCTTCCTCTGCAAGTTGCCCCTTACGTTGACATTGGATCACTTCAGAGAGTTTGAGGATTTCTGGAAAGCTGGAAGAGAGCACCTTAAAACAGGATGACCGTGAATATGTGAAAAAGATGCTAGCTGTGGATTACTTAGCACTTTTGTGACTACACATCTGAAGTCTTGGTTGCACACAACAGTACCTTGCTTCAATTATCAACACAGACTGCAAAGTCCAAAACCTATTACTTATTTCTTTTTAGAATCTAAACTTGTGAAATGCAGCAATTTGCAACATGAAACCCGTACCTTTAATGAAGATTTTAAAATACATAAAGGTCCTTTTGTATAGTAACCTGAGCAGATGTAGACTAGGATCAGAGAGAGAGGTTAGGTTGCAAAGGGAAAAGGTGGAAGCAAGGGATTTTTAAAACTGACTTTTTCAAGAAGCATGACAGTGGTGTTTGAAAACAAACATGTTTTAATGCATGTAAACAACAAGCTGACAGGAGGCTGTGTATGCACTCCTTTACTTCAATATACATTACAACAAATGGAACACAACAAAACACCTGCCTAAAAAGAATATGAAAAAAGTCTGGTGCCTACCCTTCTGGCATAGATTTTTGTCTGTATGTGCCCCCACCAGAGCCCGTCTCACTTGAGGATGATAAGTTGCTTGGAGAATTACGGCACTGTTGCGATCTTGCTAAGGCAATGGATGAAACCGTGACGTAGACATCAGAACCGGGAGACAACCTGTTCAGAGCAAACGGACCAGTCAAATCGTCAATATTGAACAGCAATATCACAGTGTGAAACATGATGGACAACATCATGCAAATTGCCATTTCAGCAAAGAACATGGCATCATGGAAACAGTAGAAATTGAGTCAGTTGAAGGATCAGACATTTCCCCCTTACTAATTTATTGGAAACCATGGAAAATCAGCTATAAAAAGCTGGATGCAGGGGAGTAAATGAAGAGAGGCAAGTGTGGGAATAAAATCCCGGCACACACTAGGAAAACAACCCAGTTTCTAAAGTCCTGATTTGTTTTTACAGATTGCTTGTAAGGAATAATGAAGCATGACATTCCTCACCCAAATCCCAAACATAACAAAATATTTCTAATTCTCAAAACAAACTCTTGCCTGGAATTTAAGCTAACTGTAGTGAGCTGTCTATGCAAACTCTTCCAAGAGTATTAAGCTTATCTCTATGCCACCAAATCTGTCCACATCAAATCACAAGGACTAAAAAATGTAATGTTATTTTTATAAATACCTTAAAAGCCCCCCTAAATACTTAACATTCTGATATAAAACTATCTCAACAGATCAGAACTCTGTTTGAAAATACAGACCTGAGTCTTATGAAGACTTCTCCTGTCGGAACAACCATACGGCAAATAAATGGGCTAGAATTGCAACACATATACCTGGCAGAATGGCTGGAAGCAGCAGGCTTATACTGCTCAACTTGTATATCCTGTTCTGTAGTTGAAGGCCTTTTTAGATCATTTTCTGCTTTGTGTGTTTATTTCCCAAACCCCGACCGAATTCACTGCTGCTAGCTAGTTTTTTGTTCTACTCTGTGGTGTCCGAAGCCATTCAGAACTTCTGCAGTGAGTTTGAATTATGCCACCCATGAACATCAAAATCCTACTGTGAACGCAAATCTTTACTCATTTTAACTAGGAAAAAGACTACAACTTCCACAAGTTAAATAGCAATTTAATTTTTAACACTTAAAAAAATGCATATTGGCTTCAGTGAAACACACAGATAGTTGCCTTGGTACACAACTTGGGTCTGGGCATTTACAAGATCTTAGCCTAGCCACTTAATCTGTATCTGTAAAGGAGTGGCAAGATTTTAATCAGCTCTCACCACAATACTGTAAGAACTTTTAAAATTCAAAAACTCTTTTGAAATTGAAAAAAGCATCGCATGGATTAATGTTACTTATGCATGTGTATATACTCAAAGAGAGTATGTGTACACATATATAACAAATGTGCATTTATCCCCCTCAGTACTGTGCAAAAAAGCAGTAAACTAACAAAAATCTTAAAATGGAAGACGCAGTACTACGGGACCAAACACCTTGATCATCTGGAATTTCATAAAGCGCATACGACTAACAGTAACTCTTCTTCCCCAGACAAGAAAGAAAGATCCAACGCCTGACCATCACAAATACCACACCAAATCCAGTAATTCCTTTCTAGTCCACTGAACCGAATTTAACTTATCTCACATTTATCAAGCAACAATTCTGAAATATTTGATTTCAAAAAACACAGTTCAAGAGTTGAAAATTTGAGGAGCCATGAGCCAAGCAGTTAGTTTTCCCAGTGGCACTCTTATGAAGAGATAAAAAATAGTTCCATCAACAAAAATACACGCTTTCAGTAGCGTTCACCCATCTATACATGCACACACATTTAAACTCAGTTATGCTTGCAGAGCAATACACAGTTTAAAAGTACGATCTTTTTCCCCCAATACTAAATTAGAATTTACGGCAAGGAAACCAATTACTTCTTGAATAATTTCAGTAAAGTGATTTCCTGTTGGAAGAGGCTTCCATTTTCACTTCAGATTCAGCTATGCCTTTTCTTTACTTCCTATACCTTACCAAAAAATGACAGCACTGTTCAGAAGGAACGTCAAGATTTCAGAAATATGTCATGGAGTTACAACTCATTTACAAAGATGAAAGACCTCGAGGGCAAACAAAATTGCATTATAAATGAGGTCTGCACAACAGCAATGGAACAACCAGCCAGTTAAGACATCCTATTATTTGAAGCAGCAATACATTTTGTTGGTACAGCTCACAATAGCACTAAAAAACATTAATAGTGAAAGACGTTTCATTTAATGTGAAACATATAAATAAGACAAAAAGAACTTCAGAGTAAATTAGTTCAAATAGACTTTTTGAGCTGCTTTGAAATCTATTGATGAAAGGCGCTTCCCAAGACAAAGGAAGTATTGTGTTAGCAGTATGCCCCTATAGTTAAGATATTCTGTGCTAGTCTTTTATTTATAATTAAAAACCAAACTAAAACAAGCTATTATCTATTTCAAAAGACACCTTTAAGAAGAAATTCCAAAATGCTTAAGTGCATGAGTCCCATACTTTAATTTAAGAAAAGGCCAAGTATTCGTTGTATTAAACGGATACAATTACACTGCAGTCAATTGAACTGGGATTATACCATGCATGATTTGGTTCTAACAGATCTAGTTCATCCTGAAAGGACTGGTTGAGTCTTGCCAAGTATGGGAAGAAAATAATCTTTTGTGAAGGCAGTTAGTGGGACAGGCATGTGTTTATTTTGTTTAGTATGAAAACACAGACATTGAAAGCATCCGTCTTGCTCTTAATAAATTAATTTCCATGTCATTAGCTGTAATTTTCCCCATGTCTTCCGTATGCATAGGTATGTAATATACACATCATAAGAAAAACATCAGTCTAGCATGCTTTGTGCCTATGGCCTAAGGCAGTCCTTAGTTATACGATCACACACAGGTGCCTTCTCCCTTAGGGCCTCTGCCCCATGCGGTTTTGTTCCGTGCTACAACTTCTGCAAGAGCTGCACAGCTCGGAAGTGGAGACGGGGCAGGCTGGCAGAAGAGAAAGGATGGCCTTATAGTCAAGGCGTTTCAGCGCTCACTTAGCACACCGAGTTCTTCTCTCATGCTCGCTGCGGCACTCCAATATTACTACTGTCATATTTGCTAAAGAAAATTTTTCATTCATTGCCACTAATTGCAAGTTTCTCAAAGGCCTTATTTCATTCCAAGGCCCGATTTACTTCCAAGCTGAAAATTTAACAAAGCCACTGAAGTCAACTGAAGCTGTAATTTGAATATATAAAATATTAACAATGCTGGGCACACTTCCAAATATGAGATGCCCAAAATAACACACAGCAAATGATTAGAACATAATTTCTCTCTCTACCTTTGTTCTTAATCTGAAGAGGGCTAAAGACATCTCTCCTCACACAAGAGTTTTGAAAATTAAGTTTAATTAATACCCGTGAAGCATTCAAACTACAGCAATGGGCGCCACTGTAAAGCTTAGAGGGGAAATTAATAATTGCATCTTTACAGCAGGATTTGAATGTCATCCAGTAAATAAGGAATGGAGTAATGAAGAGGAAAATAAAATATTAAATAGCTCTTCTTTAATGAGCTGCATCCACTGTGTGAACTGAATGAGGCAGATGTCCTCTGTTAAAAGAAATTCTCACAATTTAATCAAAGGAAGTATCATAAAATACGGTTACACAAGAGTTCTGAATAAAATTGCACAGCAAATCTTAATTCTGGCACACTTACCTTCCACGTGTTTGATTTTTGCAATCCTAATAATACTGCAAGATGTAACAGTTCTCTGAAAACACTGACTCAGTGCTCTCATGTTAAAAAGGAAACCAAACCATTCGAAAGGGAAAACAGAACATCAGCAATTTTGGGGAAGGGGATTGCAAGTGAAACAGAAAATGCAATTATGCTGTCATATTGTACCTTCTGACACCACACTGTATACCTTCTTGAATACTTTTCTTCAATTTGATCATGACATTTCAGAGAACACATAACAAGAAAAGATACAGAGGTGGGCAACAGGACAACCAAAGGTACAGAATGCCTCCCATATGAAGAAACACCGAATAGATAATCCACAGATTACAGAGAATTTTATCCTATCTGCTTCAATCCATCTAAACATGAATTACACTGAATCAAGCAAACAAAACGATAAGTCATTGTCCCTCATGACAAAAGAACAAGTAGGAGACCTGGAAGTATCAAGAGCCCAATTAGCAGGCACCTGGATGAGGAGGTACCATCCACAGCTGTTAACCACAGCAGTACAGGCGCACCCAGCTCCAGGCATCTTACCCATCTGGGGTAAGGAGTCTTCCTCTATACTTGTAAGCATTTCTTACGCTGGTCCCTGCTGATGGCCACTGTCAAACAAGAGAGACCAACTCTTGACATGACACAGCTTGGCTCTTCTCAGATGTTTTTGGAACACAAGAGTTTGGCCATACAGCCAGGTGTACTAGCAAACCTTTGATTCTCCACTGCTTCATCCAGCCCTAGGTCCTGGTGTGAGCAGGAAACGCATAATATATAATCTCATGTTAGTACATGTTATAATTTGGAGAATGTTATGAAAACTTTAAAATAACAAATCCTCAAATATTGCGAGGTAGGCAACGCGTTTGCTACAATGCTCACTTGACAGCTGGCAAGAGGAGCACTTGTGTTAGGAAAGACACCACTGATCCAAGCTAAGCAGCGTCAGATTAGGATTTTTATATAATATGGGAACAGTTTAAACCAGAATCTACCTGCAGGAATTAATCTACGAACTGCTACTGGCACAGTTGCTGTCCCTGACCACACAGGCGTCGTTCAAAGAGGTATGAAGTTTTAGGGCAAGACTGTGCTCCAAGGTCCTCAGTAGGACTTAAAAGCAGTCTTAATGAATATTGTTCTAATAGTTCCATGCTGTGGAATTTTACAGCCAGTGCTTGACTGCAGTCATGCCGTAATTCAGTTTTCCATTTGGTTTAAAATACTGACTGTGCTCAGAATTTTCTAGTTAGAGCCTTGAGCTTTCATCCAGCACAGTACTGAAGTGCACAAGTCCAGCAGCATGCTTTGCTTGCTGCTTTTCACACTTCCCAAATATTTGTTGAATCAAGTATTAGTTAAGACAGGTTCCAGTTTATCAGTTAATTAAGAAGAGATTATCATCTAACACTATCTCCTCTCCTTTCCCTGGACATTTTCTTCTTAATAAAGTCTGGAAACCGAGCACACAAAATAAAAGCTGAAAAATGGGAGGGGAGGGGAAATAATGAAGCTCTAAAATTACATCGTCTCCAATAATATTAGCTCTGGCATACCTGACATATATGTGGTTTATTGTTGTTTTCCTTAATGTATCACTCTGATATTTATTCTGGGTTATAGGCTATACAGTGTCCCATGTGGACTAATTAACATTGTGAAAGAAGCCATAACTTGGGATTTATTGCATTTATATTATTAGATTTTTCAGTCTTAACGTTGCAGTAACATTAGAGACTTATTTTAAGATTTATAAAGTTTTGGGTTATTTTTTTTTTACAAGTATGCACATCAATCATGAATATATTCAAGGACCCAGGATACTCTGAGGAACAGGGAAAATTTAAGTATAAGCTAGTGAGTTGGATACTTGAAGACAATCCAATATAGGGAAATTTAAGTACTCTGCTGGTTAAGCACAGGGCTGGGCATTTGTCTGCCTTCTCAGAACCAGGGACCGTCAGCAAGCTACTCTCCCACCTACAATAGCAGTCTCCACAGGGAGGCAAGATGTTGTCGTATATATGAAGTGAAATACTCCTGTTCTCAGGATCACTAATGCAGCTTTTATTTATTTTTAAATAGACTCAAGTGAAAATACCAACAGAGGCAAAAATTAAATTTATTTCAGTCAGTATGCATATTTAGAGACTCTAGCTATATAAAGTGATAATCAAATATAGGTAATATATTTGTTTATGTTATAGATAATATATCAATTATTATTTATTACAATAATACTTATTAATGAATAATAAAATATATCAATATATAATATGGTAGGTAATTCAAAGAGTTACACCTGTACTCCCTGTACTCTGAGAGCACTTTGTACTCAGAGGGAAACACTTGCCTGTTAAAGCTGTTTTTGTTTAAATTAAATCCCTCAAATTTTCAGGGTTTTTTCCAAATACTTAACATAAGTCATGGACTTACTGCTGACGTTACCATTAAAATGAGTATCACGTCAGGTCTCGTATGTCAGAGATATTATGATTTCATTCTTTGAAATCCCATCTACTGAAGCCACAGCTAACAACAGTACCAACCTTCTGCAGTCCTGGGCTACCGCTACCAGTGCTAGTTCCAAAAATCATCTCAGATTCAGGGCTCAAAGAGCCACGTGGATCAATTTACTATGGGTTTCTCAACTGCCACATCCCTTAAAACATAGATCACAAACTATATAGACTGATGTTTCTTAGAGGCAGATGAGATCCGTCATCACTGTCATTGCACCCGGCTGCACAGATGAAGAACGTGCGGTCGAAAGGCAGGGGCACAGAGGGATAAATGCCAGCTTCACTCTCAAAACAACGAAATATTAAGATCAAACATCAGCAAGTCTGGACTGTGGCTCGGCACTGCAGAAACAAGTGATAGCTAATGATACCCAGACCACAACAAAGATTAAAACTGAGGTTACAGCTGTAATTTAGTACTGAAATTACTTATTGATGCTGATCTTCATAGGTAAGTTTACAGCCCCACTGACACCTAGGCAGTACCTTCTTTTTGAAGTGAAGCTCTAATGATAATAAGGAAATGCAGGGTATGTGTACTGCTTTGCTAATGAGCCATAATGGCAGGTGCTTTTTTCTAAAACCCCTTAAAATTGTTCTATAGAACATAAATACTCCAGAGACATATGCTGAAGTAGCCATCTTGTATACAGTGGGGTTGAGTTGATTAGAGGGCCCTTTTTGGATCACACGGACTACTAGTATAGATCCTGGTACCCATATTACCAGGCTCCCCTTGGTCCTCAATTTCTCCAATGGAGAGCTGAGCAAGGAACAAGTCGTAGGGAGCAAAGCACGGTGAAGCACCATTGCTGCTACCTGCACCTGAAACACGCACAGATTCCGGCAGCCCCTCATCGGTGATCTTTACGCTATGGAAAGTATGAAAGTTAGTGATGAAAAATTAAATGAGGCAGTGAATAGGGCTATGAAAATTTCACCTTTGTTGATTTTAGAGATTTTACACAATAAGAATGGAAGTATCTGAGCTTCCCCAAAAGCAAAGCTTTCTTTTATCATCCAGGAAAAAAAGAGACAAACGAGTCTTGGAGTGAGCTTATTGCCTTTTTTTTCCCCCTCCAGTATTCCTTTAAAATGACAAAAATGTATTTTTCTTCACTTTAACTGGAAACACGTTAGCCTTATGCAGCTGCTGTTATATTTAAACTTGATTGAGCCAAGACTAACATGTTTAGCAGACGGGAAAGATGAGAGAAGACATTTTTCAGGCATCCAAAAAAATTCCCAGCCAAACTTAAAACCTACTTTGATAATATACTTTTAAGGATGAAAAGATCCAATAGAACCCCTTTTGGAATAAAAAAAAAATACATAAAAGAATGTCTTGAAGAGAAAAACTCCAGCTACATGCCTTGAAAATAAAGGAAACAGAAAGTCAAGAAGTTTCACTTTTTGAAAACAAATACTAAGTGTATGGAAATGTAATTTTCAATTTTGCAAACGTTTCTCAGGCCATACCCCCCCCCGCCCCCAGAAGCATCCAGTGACTGGATAAATCTTGGACGCTTTAGGTGTGCAATGTTGCCCACACAGGTAACCACAGAAACACAGAAAAACCACAGTTAATAATACGCTGTCTCTCAGTGCAGCCAAAGGCTCACTCTCCTTGGCATGAGTCGTGGGACAGCCAACTCGAGATTCTAGACAAAACTATTTGGTTAACACCTGAAGAGATGGAAGCACCTGAAAAAAACCCAGGAACTCAACTGAATCTGATCTTCTGCCCCTCCCTTAAACTTCGCCCAGGTATTACTACGCCTTCCGTAATTCAGTGAGATTCTACAGCACTGCAAAAAAACAAACACAAAAACACCAACACCCCAACTCCTATTCCTTCAAATTCAGCATCTGCCTGTCTGCAGCTGTAACAGGCAGGTATGACCTGAAGCCACGTTATTTTTATGTTGGTCCAAATATACCATTAGAGCACAAAGTCCAGAGTCTTACTGGCTTCTGCAATCTTTTTCACAATCTTATCAGGCTGTCTGAAATCATTAATGCTTTCAGTGTTGCATATTTTCTTTTGCAACTCACAGTGATGGGAGCTTTAAGTATTCATCTATTGAGCTTACATAAAGCTACGACTCGGGGCAGGGGGGGGCACTCTCTAATCAGTTTGAGTGCAGAAGTACGATAGTGTCTAATGAAAAAGAAAATAAGAAAATTAAGTCCTTACCAACTATTATAATTTCTTAACAAGGTATCCTACACAGGAGGTTCAATTTCACCTTGGTAGCTTCTTGGTCTAGGCTGTAGCATCTTTGAAAAAATTTTTTTTTAATCCCTGGTTCTTCAGGATGTGAAAAATGCTTGAAGTTAATTCATTAGAACTCTCTTTCTACAATATGCATCTTATTTCCACTGCTTTATAGTTTTCAGTGATGTAAACCACTATCAGAATCTGTCTACAGCTTTTTTTTTTAAGGAATTGTCCAAAATAAGAAATACAAGCTATGAGCTCGTTTCCCTCAACAGATTTCTTTGTAAATGCAGAGACAGTGACAGTTTTGTACAGACAATTAAAACAATGACAGTTCCTGTGAATACTATCAAATACATCTTTTTCCGTGAAAGAATGAAAATACTGTGACAGAATGTGCCTGATACCTTTATCTTAATAATAATCTCTTTCTTGTTTAAAAACAACAAAACAACAAAAAACCTCAAACCATCCTTGAGAAATGTAAACTTAAAACAATCTCTTCTCTAACCTAAAAAGTTAGAAAATTCCCCAATCAGATAAATTTGCTTTCTCTGCTGGTCAAAATTCTCTCGCTAAACACCCTGTTAGATGCTATTTCTGCCTTGGGAACTTTAGACGATTCCACCAAGCCTATAGACAAGCTAAAATTTTTATTTACTTCAAAATGCAGTTCAGGAAAACTTACAATTGAAGTTTTAGATCTAACTAACTCAAAACTTAAATAACAATACAGCAGTTTCAGAATACCATCCAACACAGAGAAACAGTTTAACGATCCCGTAACACTTCATTTTGTGGTTAATCATGCAAGGAAAGGTATTTCTTTTTTGCTAATGTTTTGCTCATATTCATGTTGCCTTTTGACCAATTAAAACCAAGATTAAAAGCAGCCTTCAGATACTTAGATAAATCTGTTGTGCTTTTTTCCAGACAAGATTCTGAGCTGCAGTGAAAAGCCATTTATAAAGACGACACGTACCTCCGGCTCTCCAATGGTCGCCCATCACTAGAGATGCTTCGGGGGATGTTGGCTGCTCGTTCTGGGGGTGGCATTTTCCCTTCTGCTTTCCCAGGGCCAATCCGAGATGTTACTGGACTTTGTATTTGGGATGGTAACTGAGCCACATGAGGTCCCTGGCCTTTGCTTGCATTTCGCTGCCATTTGTTATTATTTCTGAAGGGAAATTTGAATTCATATGACATTCCTTCATTCACTTTGTATTCCATCACTGGCATACGGTAGTTTTCTGAAGAACTCCTGCAAATGAAGAAATGAAGAAAAATGAAGAAAACATGCTGCTATAAAAAATAAAATAAATACATCCTGTTCACAAGGATACAAATCTGAAGACAGAAGCTGAATCAATTCTATGAAACAGTAAATAAGATTTTGCTTTTTAGAAAAATATATTTAACAAATTTTGATACTCTTCATCTGATTACTGGGCTATAAAAGCTAAAATATCTGCTAGAAGAGTATCTTCCCTTCCTAATTTAAAGAAGTCATGGGTTTTAGAACTTACCTGCACCCAGACAAATAAAACCTGAAATGTTTGTTTTTTTTCAGATAAATCTTTCTGATGCACAGACATCCATGAACAGACAAGATTCCCACTAAATAATGCATTACACTTAATTTTCAAACATCACTGGCTTTGGAGTACCTCAGTTGATAAATTTGCACATTATGAAACCAAAACACTTGCTAATGATTGTAGATGCCAGGTCCAAAAGATGCCCTTTGCTTTCTGAGGATGCATAGAAACAGTGTAAGAATTAGAGTAAAACAGGACATAAGCTAATGCAGTCCATGTAAGATGCAAAGCAAACTTCTGCATACATCTAAAATGAGAGACTTGGAAATCATTATCTAATGGGAAGGAAAAATAAACAATCATTGCAAAATTTTCTACTTCTAGCTCTTCCTCTTAAGTGATTACACCATTAATGCTGAGAAATATCAATATCTCTTCGCATATAAAATACAAAACCAAAACAGGCAACTTGTTATCTGGCTATGCTGACATTAGCAAGTTGCACAATCTAATAGAGATGTAGACAAAGTGAAACAGTCAGTGTTGAGGTCTTGTTGTCCATAATATACAGATTTTGTGGCTTTACTTTGGCCTACCCTCTAGTCTTGAGCTGCAAATTAAATCAGCAGTTGGAAGGCATGAGGCATTCTTCTGAAGCACATGTAGTTCAGCTTCGTCTGAAAGGAAATGTTTGTGTGCTCCCAGGTCACTCTGTGAACTGCCACATGGTAGATGGGGACGATCAGGAGATTCGTTTTCCAACTCCACTCACAACCTAACAAAAATCTTGATACTCTCTGTTTTTTCTTTTCTCTTCATATTTATGTCTCTACCATTCTTTCACTCGCGATTGTATACTTTAGTAGTTCCAGTTTCCCCCTTTTTTTCTTTTTCCTGCAGACATAGTTACAGTTTAAGAAGCAAGAATACAGTTTCTTCTTGCTGTTGCATCCTTAACTTCAAGGTCAGCAATCAGTCCACTAAATGAGTTCAGTGGCAATGTTTTAATGACCATCTTTTAATAGATATATAACCATAACAAGACCTGCCTCTCTGTAGGGCATTAGATTGTGAGTCGGGGTATTTGGATATATTTTTGTATCTGCTATACTGACTTTGTACACGTGCTTGTTGGCAAGTCATCTTATCCACCTGCACCCCTGCTCCTCCTCCGACTTCATGCCAATCAATTTATTAGGATAGGTACTGCTTCTCATATGAACGTACTACACCAAGCAGAACTGATCTTCATTTTAGTTATGGTCTGTAGAAGTTACTGTAGTAGAAATACTAAATGACCTCCAGAGGACACAATGAAAAGGACTCCAGTTTTGGAGAACTGATTGCTAAAAGAGAAAGTGCTTTGTGCAAAGATTTAAGTCAAGTCTCTAGTAATATATGTAGGATAGCTACAAATTCAAGACAGAGTTCCTAAACCTTAATGACTTTGAACACAGCAAGCAGGATAAAGAATTACTTTATAAAAATGTTATAACTGGCTAGTAACCCACCATGAACATTTGCTCACTACGAGACGACAACAAAACTCACTGATGCTGACTACAGTATTTCAAGGAGTGCAGTAATTTCTCTTCTTGCTATGAGTTTGGATACACTAAAGCTAAGCCTGCTTTGGGCTGTACTTAATTTAGTTCAGGAATAATACGATCTGTGCTTTCCACACAGATTTTTCTGCTCTAATCCTTTTGCTATGATTACAGCTGAACTTCCATTTGCTTGGGCTGCTAAATACTATAGAAAAGCTTCCCAAATACCTCATGGGTGACCTTATGCCACTGCTCATTTTAATCCCTGACATGTATTCAATTTTCCAATGACAGCTAAAGGACAAATAAAAACTCCTTTTCTCTCTGCTCCTGTTTTGCTACCAGTTACAGAAGGCGTTAATATTGCTCACAATAAAAACAAACACGGATTCTTCTTTTATGCAAGTACAAGGTCTTTGCTTGGACACAGAATTTCAAATCAATGTAACAAATATGTATTTAATTTCAGCCCCAACCTTAAGTATACAAAGATTTAGCACCTACCTCTACAAAGATAATGCCTGATCAGAAAACAGCAGTGCAAAATGCTCTCTCAGTGTCTCACTGCAAGGAACACACTGAACTTTGATAACTGTACTTGCTTCTTCTTAGCAAATCTAGCATAAACCTTGAGCTAGCCTTCAAGCAAATTTAGTCTATTAAAGATCATGTTAATGATATAGCATATCATATGTTAATCATATAGCATTTGCAAGGTATTAATTCAGGATGTCAGGAATATGGGAATCAGATTCAGTGATGTGGATGAATGCTACCGGCAACTGTAGAGAGTTCAGATGGGAGCAGTAAAAATTATAAAAAGCTTTAGTGTGAACTCAGGAAAAATGGAGGGACTTAGTGTCCAATTTAGGAAAACTCCATGTATTACTGCTTATTTCTGATCAAGCAAGATTTTAAAGTTATAAAAGCAATAATACAATTGACACAAGCCTCAGGCTTAACATGGATGGGAAGTGAGTGATGCAGCAAGATCTACTACGGAGTAAAGAAGAATTACAGTTTGCAGCAATTTCTCTGGCCAGATCCATACCTTTGATATACTCTCATCATTACAGCCTTACTTATTTGTGACAGCAGAAGAATGTAAGTTGACTCACGGCTTTCAGGAATTACATCCACAGACATTGCAAACTACCAACAAATGGGAAATGGGGGAGGGAAATATACAATTAGTTTTGATGCACTATAAACACACAACTGAGAACAAAAAGTTGTTCCATTTCCATGTTAAATTCCATGGAATTTAAAAGATACATGAGGTTCTTCACACGTGACTATTTTGTGGGGTCTGGAGTCTGAATATGGGCAGTTTTTCCTGCCCTCTTTCACCTTACTACACTGGATGCTGTATTATAACTATGCCATGGTTTTTGGAGGTTCACACTTATTCTGCGGTGTGTGTCCCCCACCCCACCTCCACAAATCAAGATACAATTTCAGACCAAATGTAACTATTATACAATACCTGCGTGGTGTGCAGTCCTCATACGGAGGAACAATGACGACCTTCACCGTTACCGATGTTCTCAGAAGATCAATCATTTGCTCATGGCTCAGAGTGGCTACAGCTACCTTGCAGATTTCCACCAGCCGGCTGCCTTGTCGCAGTCCTGCCTGCCACGCGTAGCCATAGGGCTCAACATCTGCCACGATGCCTTCATAGTTCACGTGGAAACCAAGCTGACCCAGGCCATTCCTGCGCAGAGTCATCTCCACTGTTTCACAGCCCTTAGTCACAAGCTGTGAATTGAAATGAAGACAGAATTTAATGCATGGAGAGACCTTCACTGCTAATAGAGGTTTAAGGGCTCTGTTGTGCAATCAACCAACTCCCAAGACAATGGTGTGACACGTACAAGGAATATATATCACAGCCTTGGGTACATAATCAGCTGAAATGGGTCTTGTCACTCAAACTAGTCTTTTCAGTAGTCTGGTTAATAAAGTTCTGACTTGAAATTTTTACTGAAACCACAGCAATTTTAGAAGATACTTGGCAGCACACAACAGAAAAACACATGGCGTTACGTAAGCACCTCTGCTTTATCATTCATGCTTTAGTAACCAAACAACCATTCAACATTTCTAGTTGTTTCAGTAAACTGCAAGATTACTTCCAGTCAGAACATGGTTGCATGCAGCTACTAAGCACAGTAAACTGGGGTCTGTGCCAACTCTTCTGTGTACCATGAGTGTGAACACTGTCAAGAGCAATTTAATATGGCCTGGTTTTCCCTTTTTCCTGGTCGTTATACAATTGTGAATTACAGGAAAGACAGTGAAACTAACACATTCTTTCATAAAATATCCAATTTTAAATGGATAAAAAAATAAGCACCTACAGATGTTTCTTAGACAGATACCATGATTCACTGCATTTTTAGTTTATCACATGCATTCAGAGAACATCTGAAGGTTGCAGTAGGGATTGGGACTGCACCCCGCTGGCAACATAAGAAGTCAGTCTCAAAGATATTACAGCTTCATTTGAGACAAGATACAACAAGCCTGTAAACCAGAGAAAGGGAAGGAAACAAGGAAGAGAAATACAGTGACGCTTCTGTATTTATTATACGGGAGCAATTTATGCATCTGAAGGCCCTGTCTGTTTGGTTTGTTTCCTTTGTTCTGGTTTGTTAGTGGTTTTTTAATACATATTGAGACATTTTTGACACAGGCACAACCAGATGAGGTTGGCTGGTATCTGATAAAAGTGAACACAATACTGGGTTTTAATACAAAAGCAGGTAAGTCCTTATAGATTTCATGATAAACAATTAGAACAGTCTTAGGGAAGCATTACTTAAACTGAAGCCTTACTTGGCAGTAGGGCAAGAAGAGAAAGCAAAGAAGGGGAACCAAACAAGAACATATTCTAACCTCCAGCCTTTTGACGATCTCTTTGATATCATCAATGTTGCTGATGAAGCTCTCCAAAGAAACACATTCACCTCTCTCGTAGAATATTTTGATATTTGTGTCTGTTGAAGTCCACCCTATCACATCTCGACAGGAGCAATTGAACACCACGCTTTTCGTGTCCTGTTCAATGAGGACTACAAACTCATTAGAGATGCCTAGGAGACAGTCTATTTCCATACCCTTGCTGTAGTCTTTTGCATGGACACTCCATACAATAGCACCAGAACTATAGATTTCTGCTCCTGGATAAGGCTTGGACTTTTCTTTCTTTTTTGAAGCAAGCGAGATGAAGGGGAACTTGCCAGAAGGGTCAATAGGTGTGTTGGTGACATTCTTCTCTGCCAAGTCTTTCAAGTACTCTTGACGGGTCCTGGTGGCCATCGCACGAAACTTTTCTGATTTATGAGCAGCATTCTCTGCATTAATGACTTTGGCTAGTAAGAAGTCCCTGAAAACATTTGATTTAGGAAACGTGACACCTTTTGGAATAGGTGGTCCAAAGGATGGTACATCTCTGGATCTTGTCACAGCAACGCTAAAAGAATAAGGAAGAAGAGTGTTTCACTGTATGCAAATTCAGCAGCTTTTGAATATAGAAAATACATTTCCTTTTTTCCTTAACCCTTGCATTTTTCTCTCCTTTTCTCAGCAATATGCCTATATTCACATTTTAATCTTGCCAGTGTGGAGATTATGTCACCCCTACTGTATAAACAGAAGACCACTTATTTTTGCATCTAGGCATTTTCTGAGTCATCCTCACTACCACAGCGTGAAGGAACCTTCAAGTCCAAAATTATGCTTTTTTTGATAATCACTCATGTATTGTAGTTCTGCATTTTGTTTAGTTTAACTATAAACAGAAAGTTTCTGACACACACTATGACAAAGGCTAGCTTACAATTTAGCTACCTGAAGCTGAAGGGCTCATCTGAAAAGCCATGCGTAGTGTATGATCAACACTAGAAATACAGATAAAACAGATACATTATGAAGACAGTAAAGTCATCTCACAAGGCCAGTTTCACTGTGAGAATCATCTTCCGGTGACTGAATGCATATATACCTCATACTTTCAGATCGAAAACGGCACTAGCTGATATTGCATGCTAGTGATAGAAGCAGACTCCAAAAATACTAGAAATAAGACATTTCTTAGAAGTTTGGAGATATATATTAGAAATAGATGCTTTCTTTTTCAACTCTTCCTTTTAGTTTCCATACTAAGTGATAGACTGACAGTAAGATTGTCTTAGGCAATGTCAACAAGCTTCGCTATTCTCCCGGGTCAATTCTCATTTGATCCAGAGCGGATAAGAGTTGCTTAGCATCCCTGAAGATTTGCCATTCCAGTCCAGGACCATTCACTTAGCAGTCTGTCCTAAGAAGAGACTGACAACTGTACTGCAACAGTTTTGTGACAAGAAATGCTCCAGTGGTTCAAATCCGATTTACTACATATCTATAACTAGATCTGAAAAAAACAGTAAGCTAATTTTGGTCAAAGTATCATGGTAATGGAGTTTTATGAAGAGAAATAGAATGGAAATTGAACGCGCTAGAAATGTATGTCATGGTTCATTTGGAAGGCTGGCTGGTATTATTTTCACACTTTGTTCTAATTTATTTAAGTCCTTACACATAACCAGAGAAATCCCCCCCTCTGCCCCCAATCTAGCAAAGCTTTTTGTTTTTTCGGGGGGGTGGGGTGGGGGGGTGGGTGGAGGCAGGCAAGGAGGGCACACAGGAACAACAAAAATAAAAATTAAGTCACTCAATCTTTAACCATATCTTCTGTTTTGGGGTGCTGGGGTGGGTTTTTTTGTTTGTTTTGGTTTTGTTGGTTTTTGTTTTTTTAAATTATATTTTCTGGCAACTGATACTGAAACATGTCATTGACTGTCATACTTCCTTCAAATGTATGCCAATATATCTAAAAGTATGCAACAGAGGGTACTCATGATACAACCATCTGACTCTTCATGACTTTCAGTGGTCCTAAAGGGTCTGATATGAAGAAATAGAAGCCTAAGTGTTAAACACAATTACGGAATGTAATGAAAAACCTACCAGGGACATTTTGTTTGATTAGGTTTTCAGTATCATGAATCACAGGGATAAGAATTTAATCTGTAACATATGCCAGAGAAGTTTTAAAAAGTGAATGCTGCCGACAGAGAAGCCAGACTTTTGAAATATTGTTTATCTTAGTTGGGAGGGAGAATCACTGGCCAAGGCAGTGCTTGATTTTATTCCTTTTATGTAGTTTTTAATATAAATTCCAGTACATTTTATGCTATATGGCTTCCTGTTTTGTCTAGAATTATGAATCTATGAAACTGTTCCAAATAATTCAGTGAGAAGAGGTCAAACTTACTTTGAAAAGTTTCCTAGAAAAACTTTTCATAATGGAATTCTATAAATTTAAATCAAGTTTTTGCACTAAGAGGGAAAAAAAAAAGAAAGGATTTTAATCTTAAAGACAGTACACAGAACATATAATGCTCTGGCGGTCTCCTGCATCAAATGAACATTGGCACTCTCTCAATTTTTTTTGCCCTACATGCTCCCCATCACCTTAAATTTCAAGCCTGCAGCATCACTAAAGCTGAAATTCTCAAATTTTATTCACTAACAGTAACCAGTAAGGTTCCACCCCTCGTAGTTGTGAATACTTGAAAAATGAAAGTGATTTAGAAATCTGAAGGTCAGAAATATAATGCTGACATATTGAAATTTATTACAGTATAACATGTATAAATCTTTCCCATGCTTTTTAAAAGGAAGAAATTGGAAATACGCAGTTGTGTTATTTAAAATAACAACCAACCCCCCATCTTTCTCTGTGTTTGTAATACCCAATTCGAATGGGAAATGCATCTTGTGGATGCAAATGTGGATGTATCTTCTTTAATCACTTTGACTTTAAGGTCACACTTAAGACTTTTTTCCTGCATAATGCTATGGAATTTCTTTGCTGGACTGAAATGAGGTAAGAAATCAAGACCTTTCAGACAAAATATTTCAGAGAGCTTAACTTCTTTCTGACAGGTTAGCCATAATTTCACTGTCTTCATTTCAAAAACGGAACATTAGCTTAGATGCCCAAATTATCCAAACAAAAAGTAAATTCCTAAGAATCAAAATAGAAATACTCTTCTAGCATACTCTTAATGAAGAGATAAAAAGGAAGTGAGAATAGAATTTTTGAAATCATTCCCAAATGCTTGATTTCTCTCTCTCTCTCTCTCTCTCTCTCTCTCTCTCTATCTGTCTGTGCACGCACACACATACTGACAGCATTAATTTCCTCATTGGGTCTATTTGCTTTATACACTCATGTGTGTCTATTTACTTTTTTTAAAGTGTTCTAAATTCTCATGTCCCAAAATGTCCTCAACCCCTATCTTTCATTATGTTCCCTTACTGAAAATTTAAGAGAGGAATGACACCTCACTTTGTACTCGAATTCCGTGTTTTCAGTGAAACTAGCAATAGCTACCTGTAACAAACGCTGTCAGTACAGGGACCGTGCACTCTTACAATGACAAAGACATGCTGGAAGTGGGAACGAATGTTCTTTGGGCTGAAAGGTTGTGCTCCAGGCTCCTGGAAAACTATTGTCACAATATCATTTCCAATATGTCGTTTTCTCAGAAGCTTTAACAAAAAAAAGATGCATAGGTTAAAACACAGTCTTTTCACAGTTTTCGATTATTTATTACTCATTATTATAAATTAGTATTGTTCAATTTTTTTATTCCAAATGATACCTCGAGCTGAAAGCTGAAACTATTGAGGATTTGTGTGTTAAGTACCAGAACATTAGTTATTCATCTAATAAATTTCAGGCATGGGCACTTTCAGTGTTGTAACAATTTCACTTCTACATGTAACTTACAGGAAGATCTTGTTAGAGAAAATTTGAAGCTAAACAAAGAGGAAAAACAACAACAAAAATCTGCTAGTATCAGAGTAATCAGTGAAACATGGAAGCTGGTAAACATTCCCCACTTCACGCATTTTTACAAGCCAGAAGTAGGTTCTATTTCAAGTTGAAAATAGTTGTCAGTGTCCTTAGGACATGTTATAATGATTTTCTGATAGGCTTCTTTCAGTAATCCAAGACTACAGTAAAAGAGAAAGGTAAACTACAAAGTAGTATGACATCTAGTGTACAGAAGCAAACTAAAAAGAATGCTGTGTTACTGTTTTATTTTTAAAGGAAATTTCTATTTTATTTGCAGAAACGCAAAAATAACACTGTTTCTAGAGTAAAATGCATACATGCACAACAAGATGGCCTAGTATCTAACAAGATCAGGTACTCCAGAGTAACAAAGCAGGTCAGCTTACATAACTCTTCAGTATCATTGAAAAAAAAAAAAAAAAAAAAAAAGGATTTTGCTTCATGTCTTCTTGTGTAGTGTGCCGGACTACCCACTCATCATCTCTGCTTCTGTGCATATTACAATTTGCTAAATGCAACTCTTGAGGTGCAGTGGACTTTGCTGCAGAACGTTGAAAACCATGTCAAATACACTGTGGTTCTTTTGACATAAGATATGAACTTTTATTTATTTAATACAGATGTGCTACTGACATTATTGTAAAATATTTACATCAAAGTTTCAGTAAATAACACATAATTAAATAGAAGACAGTCCTATGGTGAAAAAATCTACCAATGATGTATCTACAATCATCTGCTTTACTCATCTTCCTGACACAGAGATGGCCAATTTTACTTTTGATAATTTTGATTCTTTAAGTGTTTTCTTTGCTAGTAACAAATGAAAGCTGTCATAAGTATTCAATAGTTCAGATACTTTTGAGATGGAGGAAACATAAATTCTATACAGGCATGGTCCATCTTACCTGTTGCTTGTTGTTTGGAGTATACGGCAACATAGTAGAAACGTGGAACATGATTTCATAGTCCTTGTATGTTGTGTATAGAGAGTGAGTACCCGTTGAATCAGCTTCAGTTAAAGAAAAAAGAGAAAATAAAAGCATTACTTAAAAAAAGTTTTAAAAGTTTCATTATTATCAAAGAAAATCATCAGGCAAGACAAGAATTCCTACTCATCCTTGATCCTAGCTGAAATGTCAGCAAGTAAAAAAACAGAGTTTATTCACCTGCCAAATAAATGACACACAAAGATGGCATGTATAATTTTGTGTACTTTTCCCAATGAAGACATTGTGAGGAACAGCGAATTTGTACCAGAAAACCCTGAAGAAAGGCTACTGAAGCATGAAAAGTGGTAGCAAAGTCTGAAATAATTTTCGGACACCACCCAGTATCTCAGGCTAATTGGAAGAAAACTGAACTGTAAAGAGTGTGCAAAGGACTTCAGAAAGGTAGACAGATACTGTGAATGAATACCATGATCTCATGCATAATTAAGTATTGATGAACATATAACCCACAATATATGAAAGAACAGAATGGCTTCTTTTAAACATAAATATCAGGACATTAAATTAACTGTAATGAAGTCAGATAAAACCTTCACTAAAACAGGTGCTTTATGGATAGGAGCAGTCAAAAACCCAAAGAGGGTGCTTAGCATGCTTACAGCTGATGATGGAAAAAGCCCACAACAATGACATTATGATGCTGGTATATTAATCAAAGGTAGTCTCACCTGTCTTGGGTTCTGGCCACCCTATTTTAAAAGTTATAGAAGAAAGAGAAGGGATCCAGAAACAGGCCACAAAAATAATTATACGTGGATGGAGAGACTTCCATGTGGAGAGAAAAATAATAAAAACTAGGATTATGAAGTTTAGAAAGAAAAAAAGAAGAGGGGATATTATTAAAGTTTACAAAGTGTTGGTTGAAGACAACACTTGATTACAGACAAACTGGGAACTTCTGTTTTTACTTTTTCTTTCTCAAAAAAAGAGAGACCTTGAAAAGTGTTCCATTAATTTAAGTAGTAACACATTTAAAGCTGAAATACCGAATACATTCTATTAAATATAACTGCTGTCCATAGTGCAAAAAGCCCACTTTTAAAAATATAGTTATTTTAAAAATTCTGTTTATATGGAAAAAAGCATCCTGGTTATTTGAAGTTATATAAACATGCTGCTATATTATACAGTCCCAGCTATTTATAGCAATGTATTTTAAAAAGCTATTAAATACACTACAACTTGGCATTTTTTATTTGCAGAGAGATCATGTTACTAAGGAGATAATAGCTCTGAGATTTGTAAGGCATTTACAATACCATAAATATACAGTTTATTCACCCAGATTTTGGGTATAAACTTTGACAAGAATTTTTCATTTTCTGTCATATTTGGAATAATAAAATAGAGGTGGCTTTGCTGTAAAATGAAAAACCGCAACATCATCCCTAAAATGAAATGGAAGTTTTTCCACATTATAGCTGCATAGAGATTTTGCATTTCCAGATCACCTATATAGAATGAAACGGGAATGAGGAAAAAAAAAATTCCTAGAGTCTTATTTAAAAAAAAGCTCAGTTAATGTTTCAAAGACATTGGGCGCTCTTTTCCAGCACTCAGAATTGCCATTACAACGAACTAGCTAACTGCTAAACTATTTTCTTTTTAAAGCTAATTACAACAACTGAAGTGGAATAACTTCATCCTGCACTCAGTTCACAGCAGCCTCTATCGTCTGCCTGGTCATTACAATGCACGCCGAAGGAGGCAGATGCACCTGAGAGTCACCTAAACATCAACATAACTCCTTACATGCTAATTTGTACATCGTCTTTCATAAATAGAGCATACAAAAATATTACACAGAACTGGAAAGGGGAGCAGGTGCAAAAAGAAAGGGAAGTGGGTAAGAGGAGAGACGGGGAAGGAAGGTCCCAAAAGAGGGGAAGGAGCCCAAAGGGGCGAGACAGGGGAAGTAAAGCAGTTCTGACAAATGCTGTGCTAGAACTGCTGGAACACCAGCTACACATTCAAGCCAAACTTCCAACTTTCCTAGAGGGACTCCATTTCAGGCAGAAAAGGGTTCTTTCCCTGTCCCCTGTCGTCTCCCCCCCAAGTGCACAGACATCTCAGAACAGCACTGGTTCTGCAAACTAAGTAATAAAGCTGCCATCCCAGTGACACTTTTAATGATTCCAGTTATTTCCAAGTACTTCACTGCTTAAATCCGTGGTACTCAAATCCAACTACAAACAGAAGTCCATAAACACTACAGACTGTGCATCTTTCTCACCATTCACATTTCTTCTTTCTTACAAGTCCAGAATACTTTTTCTGAAGTACAACACAATAATGACGGGTGTTTGCTTTAAATCAAATCACTGCCATTGCAGCAAAATCCAAGACTGAGCACTGGAACAGCATCGTCACCCCAAGGTCAGAACGGTAAGCCGGCACTGCAATCGACTTTGATTTCCTTGTATTTAACAGAGGCCCGAGGGATCTAGGAATTCATGAGCACCTTTTTACATTGAAGACATCCCCTCCTGCCATCTGTTTATGGCACACCTATTGATGCTGCCTTCTCAGTCTCCTCCCATTACTGGGTTTGGTTACTTAGCTGAGGATTTCTCTGATCTTTTCCTTCCATCGTTGTTCACCTTTAAAAATCCACCTGTCCTTCCAATGCTCCCCAGCTATCTTCACAAGGACGGTCTTAAGAGACTCCCATTTAAGCGTTTTCTCCAACCAGTGGTGCTCAAAACTGTGACTAACACCAACAGCGTACTGCTGATAAATTCACCCCACTGAAGCCACATGGCTTTGCCAACCTGCTTTTTGAAGTTCTGCACTAGAAAACTGTATAAAATCCAGTACAAATAGAAAATCCAAGTCAGTGTTTCAAAGGAAAGCGTGTTGCGAGGAATTGCAGGAAAACAAAAAACATAAACGGTACTGCTGATGCAGGAGAAGGAGCAGCCATTGCTGCAAGCTGCAGCCGTGCTCACAACTAACGGCACACGAACAAAAAGTTTCAGAGCTTAATGTTGTTCCCATCTACCTTTGCTGTTACAAAGCCCTGCCTTATTTCCAGTTTCTCCTAGCACTTGGACCAAGTTCAGCACCTGTCAAACCTGCTCTCCTTTCTGTTACACACAGGCATTACACTTCTGTTCCGTTCAACTGCTGTAAAACACAGGTTGTTTTCAGACACTATTTCCGAGGACAGAATCCTTTATTTCGTAACATACAAAAGCAAAAGTGTAACACAAACAGACAGGAATGCAGATGAACTTCCCCCATGCCCATTTCTGCTTCTGAAGCAATCGAGGAACCTCTGACCTTCTTTGGCTATTGGTCTCCCGGTGAACACCTCAGACTCAGCAGGACGTCTATTCTTACTTCCACATGGTTGAAAAGATGTTAAATAGTACGACTTAAGAAGGCAAACCATCTGTATTACTTCGTTAGAAACATTGGGGTTCACTGACAACCCCTAAACGAAATGTCAGTTTGAAGTCCAATCAATCCCTACAACCTACTTAATAACTTCTGTGCTGTTCTGATATTTTTCTCATACCTTAACCAAAAAGTCATGCGGTATAAACATCTAAACAGAAACCTACCATTATTAGCTAAGTTTATAACCTCACCTAATAGATAATTCATCAATTCCCACAACTCATATTAATCAATCTCCTTCATTTCCTCCACAAACCACTCCAGCACTCTGCTGGACAGTCTCCCCCCGCCAAGTTACCAGGCCTAGCATTATCCAGCTGATACTGAGAAATAAGACTAAATGAAGGGTAGGAAAAAAAAGAATAAATTACAACCAGAAAATAAAGTAAAAATGACTGAAGTTATAATTTGAAAGATCACTGTGATGTTTATTACTTTAAAGTGATGCCCATAAACTTCCTAGCAACCGTGGGATAGATGACATTTTCAAGCTCTATTTCCTATCCAAAGTCTGCAGGCTGCCAGGAGATAGACTGCTTCCCCTCTGGTAATTCTAAAAATATACAAACAAAATTTTAAAAGTAGCAGCGCTTTTCCACAGTGGCACTGGCAGAGATCCAAAGCTAAAGCCCTTGAAGGATCCAGTATACTTAAATAGGCTTTTACTTACTAGGATGCATAAGATTCCTCCTTTTAAAAATTGGCTCTGTTACGGATACTTACCAATTAGGCCCCTAATTCTCAAAATTTCTAAGAACAACTGTTTTGAAACTGCCTTTTGATAGAACAACTTTACTTTTCCAAATTTGCATAAAATACAAATAACTTGTGAAAAATCCCAGAGTACATATACAAATGAGCTTCCCTCCACGCTGAGAAAATCTTTCATCGTGCCTTACATCATGTATCTGCTTTTCATAGGTTGCTAAGTACTGTCAAAGGTATAGAAACTAGCAAGGTAACCTTACATAGCTCTGACCTTTCTTGCAAGTTAATGAGGAGACATTTGTTTTTAAGAGCATCTTTGCAATCAGCTGTGCTGACATTAAACAGAATTTTTACGCATGAAAATTTTCTGAGCAATGAGACCATAAGAACTATTTCATGACGGTGACCTCCAGCAACAGAAGAGCACAGAGCTGGAAAAGGGAGAAGCTCGCTTCCTAGACGTAGACCTAGCTGTTTCAACAAAACCACATAAACCTAAGGTCACGGTGAAAATCACAACCTCCTCCTTTGCAGGCCTTTCTGTGTTAGGGCCAAGGCAGAAAAGACTGATTGATTACTGAGGGTAATGTCCTGGTTTTGGCTGGGATAGGTAATTTTCTTCCTAGTGGCTGGTATAGCGCTGTGCGTTGGATTTAGGATGAAAATAATGTTGATAACACACCGATGTTTTCAGCTGTTGCTAAGCAGTCAAGGACTGTCCAGCTTCTCATGCTGCCCTGCCAGTGTGTAGATTGGGGGTGCATAAGAGGCTGGGAGGGGGCAAGGCCAGGACAGCTGACCCAGGCTGGCCAAAGGGCTATTCCATACCATATGACGTCACACCCAGTATATAAACTGGGGGAGTTGGCCGGGGAGGTGCTGCGGCTCAGGAACTAACTGGGCATCAGTCAGCGGGTGGTGAGCAACTCTGCTGTGCATCACTTGTTTTGTATATGCTTTTATCTTTTTTCCCCTCCCCTTCTCTATCCTATTAAACTGTCTTTATCTCAACCTACAAATTTTACCTTTTTTTCCCCAATTCTCTCCCCGATCCCACTGGGGAGTGAGCCAACAGCTGTGTTGTGTTTAGCTGCCTGCTGGGTGAAACCATGACAGCCAGCTATCGAAGACGTGGTGCCTGTCTGTATTCTGCTGTTCACACCTTCCCCATACCTGAAATGCAGTTCTTGCTACCATCTCTGGTCATTAGCATTTGGCCTACCACAAGGTGGCTTTTTTTCCCCCCTTTTCCTATGCAGAATATGCAATAAGGGTTTCTGAATGTAGCTATCCAAAGAGCTTAGTGTTGTGCCCCAAAACCTCACCTTCTCTTCCACCACTTCCAGTCTGTGCTTTGCATACTGGCAGAAAGGAACACACAGCACCATCAAGATAAATTACAAAAGTTTGTTGCTGTTGTTCATACTTGGTGCTGGCTAAACCTGCTCGTTGCCCATTCAACAGGTGCTAGATTGTAGTACATAAAATAAAAACCCGACAAAATTCTTTCCTCAAGTCAGAAGCAAAGAGAAGGAACTCAAACATTTCTGGAAAATTCTGCTGTTTAGAAGAAAATTTCAAACAAGTACTTAAGACACAGTTACAGCTTTCATGGGTACATCTGAGCAGATGAATCAACTCTTAATCATACAGCATTTACATGTACTAGAAACCAGTTTGTGATGACTGTCACCAAAAAAGGTGGGTTTTTTTTCAGATGTCTTAACTAAACGAAGAAGAAAGGGAAGAGAGGATTTTACTTTAACTACTCAAAGTAACAGGACGTCACAATATAAAACCAGAAGCTATGAAATAATAAATATTTTCTCTCTTTTCCATACGCATTTGATTTTGAGAAAGCAACATTTCAGATCTGCAGAAAAGGAAAACCCATCCTGAGAATTATTATATACTATATTTCCAGCAAAGACAAGAAAATGTTACAGGCAGAAACTCCCAGGCAGAAACTCCCTGGATCTCATCTGGAATCATGTATATAACCCTAGCCACTAAAATTAAAGAGACTGAATTCAAACTTGGATGAGCTCAGAGGAAAATTACCAGGTAGTACTGCATGGGGGGGGAGGGCAAAGAAATCCATGCCTCCCGTACCAATAAGACAGACTTGGCTTATTAAGGGTAACATCACAGAAGCAGAGGAGACACAACTGTGATGTGTAAAGGCACTCAAGGGAGTAAATACAACAGAGGGAATGAATGTAAGCATCGCAACTCAAAGAAAGCAGGCTCAATGGTAAATGTGGGAGAAATAAGTCTTAATTTAGGTTTAAAACCACAGGAAGTTTTATAACCCTCTGAGGAGTGATGATTAAGCTGACCAAGAACAGCCTGAGGAGATGGCAACGTGATGCCTCTAAGAATCAAGGGCACAAGGCGGAATGGTGGACCACTAAAGCACAGCAAGTTGCTGAATTTGCGATAGGGTACCCATGACAAGAGCACAGTCTTTCCTGCACTGAAGTTGATGAATGCTTTTCAGCTTTTATGAATCAACTCCTTATTTAATTTCCTTTGCTGCAAGTGAGCAAAATAGCAAAAGATTTCCATAGGAACTGGTTAGTTCTCAAAGGAAGACAGGGCATAATTTCTCCCTGAGTATTTTTAAATAGATTTACAAATTGAATACAGCATATGCTAGCTGATAAACAGGTATTTTACAAGCTTGATTCCAAAAGTAGGGAGTTTCTTTTATAGATACTGTCACCCCAGATCATCTCTCCACTGCATTTTTGTTGCAATATATGTTCTACAGTTAAGGCTGATAACTGCCAAATCCAGTTTAATTTCCGTAACTCAAAAGAAAAATCACAGAGGGAGGAATACATTTAATAGCAGGAGTAAGACAAAACTGTTTAGAAGAAAAACTACACACAACAAACACAGCAGAAAAGCAAGAGAACAACTTGTAAAGGTGTAGTTACATAGATGGGTTCTCAAAAATTTTCTGGTAACAGTCTATTAGCCTAGCATTAAAAAAATATGACATACCAACTGTATTGATTACTCCTTAGACAACACACTGATGATGGATTTGCAATGCTGATAATAGTTCCATAGTTACTGGTTTCTTGTTGCAGCTTTAGTAATAATTTCATACGAAATTAATACAAAAATCCAGTAATTAACAGAGTTGAAAGACCATATGGGTATGGGTCAAATTACGTATTTGCTCTGCTGTTTCCCTTCTAATATTGAGCAACTGTCTTCCTGCAAAGAGTTTAAGAACTATCTATTAAAAATATCAGTTAGCAACCATATGATGCATTTTGTTCACTTAAATGGAGGGAAAAAAAAAAAAGCCTTACTCTTTGTATCCAGCTGAGCACGATACTTTTCAAATCCCTTGAGCCGAACTCGTTCTCCCAAGAGCTGAAGAAACTCTTCAAAGGCTGGACCTGCTGATTCATTATTATACATTTCCTCTTCTGTGCTTTGCCCAGCTTTGCAGTACATGATGCCCACCTTAAGTTGGTAACTTAACTGCAAATGGAAAAAGATGAAAATCTTGTATGTATACCAAGTGATGCAGCAACTTTTTATTGAATTCACTTCACATTTTTTAATAAACCCGTGATTCACAAAGAAAAAAATGCCTAATTGTCAGTCTAATTTCAAACGTTACTCTAGTTCCAAATACTCTCATTGTTTTCCACCATAACTGCCTTGATGATGGCGTATTTCATCTGAAGATGTCAAAATGTTTTCTGAACTGAAACAAACATTAACGTTCTTTATTTTCAGAAGGACAACACTGCAACTTGCAAATGGTGAATATCTTACAGTGACTCACATGTAAAGCGCTGGCTGAGTAATGCCAGGAACTTGACTCTCACTCTTAGGCTGGTACCATGGTTACCATCCTATGCTAAACCTTCCACACAGAACAGCAGGGCACAGCATGTGCTCTCTTCTATAACAAGTGACAAAATTAACATTCCCTGACTTCAACGAGAAGGTAAGACTTATCCACCTATCACTGCGTTCATCCATTAGGATTGCTGAAAGAGTCCATGGCATGCAGTCAGCATTCTCTGACTTAAAAATGCAGTAACAAAGAAAACAACTAACTTGAGAAATGCTGGTGATACTTTAAAGATACTATTTACCAGCATAGACCTTCAAACATATCTGTGCTTTTTACTTCCATTCCAGGGTTAAAAAAAAAAAATTTCCTCCCACACACAAATTTCTGCAGAGGCTCCATTTTAAATAAATATCAAGCAGACCGACCAGAGCAAAATCACAAGAAAGTCTATCAGAACTGTCATGAGATTTACAAGTTTGGGCTACAGGTTAGTGGGAAGTGAAAACAGTTATTTGCAAGGGCACTGGAAGCAAAGTCATCTGAATACACTGTGATTTACTCTCAAAGCTTCTATTACAGGTCATGAGGCAAAAGCTGGAACTTGCTGGGATGATGTGGATGCACAATTAAAGTGAAATTAATTTTAACTTACTCTATTTATGGTGGGATAATTTAAAAGCCTTCAGAAGTGGCCTTACTCTGTCTCTAATTAAAGTAAGTTTAAAAATTAAAACACTCTGAAAATTGCAACTTTACTACATTCTTCTTTTACTACCAAGGATGAATGTTGACAGGGGTAAAGTATTAGCAGTAAGAAATTAAGGAGGGAAAAAAAAAAAGGAGGTAGAGATCAACCTGGCTTGATTACTCCCATTGAAGAAGTTAAGGATATGTAACGAGTCACAGTTCTAGGCTGTTTCTTTTTTCCCTTCCAGAATGTCCCTTTTTTGTCATGTGACACAATTACTACCTGACTTTCATCTTCCAAATATGTCCACATTTCTTATGATAAAATACGAGTACAGCATAGAATCACAGAATGGTTTGGGGTGGAATGGACCTCAAAGAATGGACCATGGCAGGGACACCTTCCACTAGACCAGGTTGTTCAAAGTCCCATTCAACCTGGCCTTGAACACTTCCAAGGACAGGGCATCCACAACTTCTCCTGGGCAACCTGTTCCAGTCTCTCATCACCCACAGTAAAGAATTTCTTCCTAATATCTAAATCTACCCTCTTTCCC
>NW_010562568.1:67216-156118 GCF_000687285.1 Phaethon lepturus
CTTCACCATATCACTACACTCCCTGCTGAAGAGTCTTTCTCCATCTTTCTTGTAGGTCCCCTTTAAGTACTGGAAGGTCACTATAAGGTTTCCCTGGAGCCTTCTCTTCTCTAGGCTAAACAACCACAACACTCTCACAGCCCATCCTCATCTCAATCAATTTCTTATGGAAAACAAACAAAAAAAAACCACCAAAACCAAAAACAAACAAACAAAAAACAAACCCAAAACACATTCACAGGCCTACTTCCAAAATTGCAGCTGAACAAAAATAAATAATGTGCCTTGAAGTAATGTTTCTATTTCCTTTCCTCTCATCGTTAACTATTCGAAATGCTTTCTGTGTAACTATAAAGGAAATATGCCCTTTCAGCACTAGAGACCCAACCAAAAACATTCACCTTGAAGAATGAAGGCTGCATATTTTGGGCACCAATATTAAGACTTGAAGCAAAGAACAAATATTGAGCAAACTCAAATTAATGTCACAATTTATTATTATGACTATTTATTTCAACTCCCCATTCACTAAAACAACACAAAAATTCAAAACAACCATCAGCGCACACAATGCTCAAAACAATCCAAATACAGATGGATGGCACATGCTTTTTTGTGTGTAAAACATTCCACACGACAACTGTTCGACTGAGACTTCAATTTTCTCAGCAATCACGGGAGCTAGATGAGGTTTGTGGGTACGTTTCTATGATCTCTGCTTAGCTAGCTAACTACATGATCCCAACTCAGTGCAAGCTTATTGCCTCAAAGCAGCCAAACTTAGTGCCTTCGCCAACAGGGCTTTGTGCTCTCAGAGAGAACCTGGACCAGCTACTACTGTGGGAAGGGGGGAGAGAGGAGGGGAGAGAGGAAGGGTGGCAAGAGGTGGCACTGCTGCCGCTCCTCCCAGAGCAACTGCCATCACTTTCTGTATATCACCAGTAGCGGGTCTTCTCTTGGACTCTTCAGGCAACGTGTGCTGCTCAGATATGCTCCGTCCACTCCCAGGGAAATATGATGGATAGAAGCGTTTCACAGGGCCCCAGTGCCTTGGCAGCACTGCTAATTACAATAGTTTCCAGTAATTTTACTTAAACAAGTTAGGACAAAGAAAATCATTATCACCACGCATACCTACACTATTTAAGCTTCAATTTTGGGTGAAGAAATTTTCAAGGGCATAAACATAAATGGGATCCACAGCATCCATGAGCAACCAAACAACTGTCCTTTATTGCTTTGAAAATGTCAGCGTAAGAAACTAAATAAGAACTATACAAAAAAAGCAAGATATATCTTCTAGCTGTGTTCTCAGATTTGCTAACCTAAAAGAAGTTTCATAAGAACAACACAAGCTGGTATTTCTGAATCAAAAAAAGCAGATCTGGGGGAAGAAAGGCTTGCAGTCCTCATTACTGCACATCCTTCTGATAAATCTAGGGGCCTTAGAAGTGTATTAACTCCAAGTAAAAGCTAAAAAAGGAGCTGAAGGATGAATTCTGCTGTGGTAAAATTCCTAAAGTAGCAGCTTCATTTTAATAATCTAAAAGTATTTTACATATTTATAGATGTGAGAAAAGCACACTTCATGTATTTGTCTAGTACCCAGTGAAAGACAGCAGAAAGCATATCTTGGATTTAACCAGTCAGCAAGTTTATATTATAAATAAGGAATTATATTAAAAACCAACTGACATTTCACAGTATTTCTGTGAATGAGGAACTGCCATAAAGATAAACTTCTAGTGGAATAAATCAGTAATTGCCCTCATATTCAAATTTTTAAATCATATTTGGAAGTAAACCTAAAGCAAGTTACCAAGAACTCTGCATTCAAGGCAAAGATTAGTAAATGGTAATTAGCCAGGAAGCTAGTGCAGCCCTACGGAACAACCGGATTGTTTTTTAACACAGAACCATTCAAATGAACGCATTTTAATAAAGCCAGTAAAAGAACAGCTGGGTGACAGGCAATGTGGGCCATATGTACAGAACGGCATATGTTACCATGACTCTAGCAATCTAAGGGGAAGTAAGGAACATGCAACTTGACATACAATATGAGTACAAAATTGGGGCAAGAAGAATATTCCCATTCTGACACTGGATGTCATATGCAGATATTGAAAGACTGAGCTCTGTCATAACGATATGAAATTCAGAGAAAATATGTTGCAGTGAAAGACTTGAAAAGTGCAATCTGTTTCATTTATCATAAACAAGACCAACAGATGATTTAATTACCGCATACAAAAACCTTTGCTGGGAAAAAACCTCACACCAAAATGACTCTTAAGATGTAGCCGAGAAAGATATCTGAAGTCTGGAAAGCAGATAAATTTATCTGCCGAAAGCAGATAAATTCAAATAAAGAACTGCAAATTCTTAAATATGAAGACAAGCTCACTCAAATACAAAAATATAAAAAAAAAAAAGACAGCCTATCTTAATCAAAACTGGTGCATGCAAGTTTGGCTCAATGAAGGGGTTACTGAGTATAATTTAATGGCTAAGACAGGCTAAGGTCACTATATAGTCTTAACTCTTAAATTTACAAAACATCTTATTTGCTATATCAAACAGGCACCTGGTCATGCTGCAATGAAACAATGAGACACTCAGCAAGAAGAAGTGATAAACATTCTGTGTACCTAATTAGTAGAGCAGCTGTTACCCAAATTTTTCTGTTAGCTTGGAATTGATAAAAAATGCAGCTTCTAATTAGTACAGAGTGTTTCTATCTTCTTCTGTTAGAAGTGTCAAACTGTTTCACTACCACAAAACCAGAAAATACTTTGATGTAGATAATACAATTTTAACTATCACTTGTCCTTAATGATTTTCAAAAGTTTAAGTAGTAACAGAAAACCATACTACACACCATATTGTGGGAGCTTAGTGACAAATAGGACATGAAATCTCACACTTTAGACGTAACCAACTTCTGAAACAAAGTATGCTAAATTACTTTTCAAACTGGCTATTTACTAGAAATAATTTTGGAATTTATTCTTTTAAATAGAACATTCTGCTACATTTTTTTTCTTTGTGAAAATCTTCCCATCAACACTATTGAGATTGCAGGCTCTTGATAGGCATATCTGGAAGGTACTGATCCTTGAATCCAGTGGCTCACTTGTGGAGCCATATTGAATTAAATTCCATTTTCTCCACTACTGAAATAGAAAACTTTGGAAAGAAATTGAAAGATATCCTTGAGTCTTCAAGTGCCCGACAAACTTGATTCTGGATGAAGGGCTATCCTGTTTCATCCAGGATAGAGCTAATTTTCTTCATAGAAGCCAGTGTAAGGCTGTGTTTTGGATTTGGGATGAGAAAATGTTGATAACATGCTGATGTTTTCAGTTGTTGCTAAGTAGTCAAGGACAGCCCAACTTCTTGTGCTGGCCTGCTAGCAAGAAGGCTGGGGGTGCCCGGGAAGCTGGGAGGGGGCACAGCCAGGACAGCTGACCCAGGCTGGCCAAAGAGATATTCCATACCATATGGCATCATGCTCAGTATATAAAGCTGGGACAAAGAAGGAGGAAGAGGTGGAGGAACGTTTGGACTTACGGCATCTGTCTTCCCAAAAAAAACATTACACATGATGGAGCCCTGCTTCCCTGATATGGCTGAACACCTGCCTGCCCATGGGGGGTGGTGAATGGATCCCTTGTTTTGCTCTGCTTGCGTGTGTGGCTTTTGCTTTACCTATTAAACTGTCTTTATCTCAAACCATGAGTTTTCTCACTTTTACTCTTCTGATTCTCTCCCCCGTCCCACCATGGGGGAGTGAAGTGAGTGGCTGCGTGGGGCTTAGTCGCCGGCTGGGGCTAAAGAAGAAAATGATCAGTAGAGTAAGGCAGGGATCTGAACATACAGCATTCAACACATACTCTAGCAATCTGTTAGAGGTGATGAGTAAGGTAAGTAAGTTTGCTAACATTATGGAGTTATTACTCTACAGTACCGGAGCTGAAGACTGGCTATGAGAGCTTATGATAAGATACTTTCCGTGTTCCGTGGTAGCCATAAAGCAAATAAAATATCAGCAATTATTAGAGAGGAAATAGATAAGAAAGCATACTAAGCCAAAATTTTTCCCCATTTTAAAAAATGCACCGTTTTAAAATAAATGTGGGAGAAGAGGAGAGGAACTGGCAAAACTCCAGAGAGAGGCAAAGGCACGATCGGAAGGGCAGAACAACTTCTACATGAGAAATGACTAGCTACACTAGGACTCAAACTGGTAAAAGCAGAGGGGTACGATAGAGAACCCTATAAAAGCCTACAAGTTACCAGGAGCTAGGGAATTATCACTCCATGCCTGTCCTGTTCTCATATTTTTAGCCAAGCACCGACTGTTGGTCACGGTAAGCAACAATACTGGGCTGCACCTACCTCGGGCTGACCACACATAACCACTCGTGTTGGTCTGGGTGCTCTGCGGAAGCCACTGCTACCAACGGGTAGCAGTGAAGAAATGTCTTCACCCTCTTGTACCATGTCCTTCAATAGATGAGGTTCTGAAACTAACTAGAGGACAAAGTGTTTTGCTTGACTTTTGCTTCTGATTCATTTGGGGATTCTCTATCTTGTCCGTTTTAATAACCAAACCACAAGGAGGCTGATAAAAATCTTCATGATAGTCACTTATAAGCCTGTTTAGAATAGCTATATTCTCTCCCTTGTGCAGCAGATAATGATTAGACTTTTTTCAGTTTTATGATGGCAATGTTAGACTGAGAGCAAGAAGAAACAACAACATAGATGCTAATTCTGTGCAGGAAAGGCTGATCATGAGAAGCAAACAGGACCAGGAGAAAGAGACAGTCTCAGTACTCAGAGCTGTTAAATGTCACTGTCAAAGTTTTTAATCATAAAATTCACTTTACACATGGACTTTCATTTTGCTACATCTAAGCTACATAGCCAATGAGCTCCGGTTCCATCTTTAAGAGACCAGGGGACTATCACCCAATCGAAAACCATTTGTATGAAGAGGCTTAGAAGTAGCTTGTTTTGGGGGAAGAGGAAAAAAAAAGGGGGGGGAGGGTGGAGGGAGGAGACCAGCAGCACCCTGGTAATAGTTGTACCAATACAATATTACAACAAAACATTTAGTAACATGGGAGATTTCTATTCTCATTATAATAGCAGTAAGAAAACCAGAACAGAACTCCCTCCTCCCCACAGTATTTGAAAAACAATCATTTAGACCCTTTTAAAGTAAACTAAAATGGACAATTGCCCATAACATTACTCTAAAACTTTAGACTACTTACAGCAATGAACTTGACTTCATACATAGCAAATATTCTGCAAAACCTGGAGGAAAGACATGCAACATAACTCCCTACAGATGGCAAGCTTTAGTTTAAATTAAGCATTTTAATAGACTCACTCAATCACTTAAAGGTAAATGGTAATTTTGCAGTTCATGGCAGCAATCTGACAGTTTTAGACAAATTCCTGTTCTATAACTCTGCACTTACCCCTTGTTCATCCAGCTTCATAAGCTGTTCTGTGACTTTCGGAGTGTTGAAGGCCAGCCTTAGACAATGGATATTCAGCTCAGGAACCACATACTCCAGCACTTCTTTTAGGGGAAGTCCCCTGGCTGTGCAATGCTTTGCAGTTGAAGGGATAGCATCTTCCAGCACAGAGCCTCTTAATGTCATAAGCTAAGCATACAGAACAAAAATAGCTTATATATTGAATTATGCACTGAGAAAAGGTTGATTAGCAACAGTAGCGGAGCAAAGTGTGCTATTTTTCCAATTCTCAATAGAGATGGAGGACATTATAGCAACTTATGTTGTGTGAAACAGACACTGATACACAAGAAGTCAGTCACTCTGATAACAGTAGTCAGAATATTTCAAATGATTCAACAGATTTCAGTTTTACAGGAAACTAGTACTTGGAAAAGATCAGTAATAGTATTCCTAGCAGAGCATTTCAAAGTGTAAAAGTACGCTTCTCAGGTCTACACAGTCTCACATATAAAAGTGGAGGAAGTAATTTTCCTCCTCTTTGCTTGCTTCTAGCTAATATAGCTCCGCTAAGTTTCTCAAACTTTAACTGAATGAAACAACCTTCGTAGTTTCCTCTGTATTGGATGTTATGGAATAACTCAATCGCTGATACACTTCCTTGTGTTCTGTGTAGTATAAACAAGCGGCATAACTTTTGTCAGGAGATTCCTGAATTATAGGTACGTAAAGGAGACAGAAAACTATTATCAATGCTGAAAATTGGTAATTTTCATATACCACTGATTTTTGCCTGCTTACTTCTAGCTTTTTTTACTATCATTCCTGAACTGCTTACCTCACTGGTTCTGAATATGATCCGGTAGTTGTATTGAGGTCCATTTTCTTTGATTTCCTCTGGCTTCTCTCTTCTTATACTCACAGCTACTGGACCCAGGTTCTCATCTGCCCCAAAATAGTTCCAGTGTTCTTGCATAAAAAAAAAAGTTAGAACACACAAATAAAAGTCCGTCTTACTTCTTACAGTTCAACTATATTTTCATGTTTAGTTGTTACACTGGAAATAAATTTCCAGCTCCACTACAGTCAGTAAGAACATGTCTTCAGTGGTACCAAGATTTCATTCTCATGCCTCAGGTCTCTAATGAGCTCTGTTTATACACGAAGGCTGAAATTCAACATTGCATCTCTGCTTGAACAGGCTACACCTCTTACATTGACTCTTACATCAAAAATTGCTTCGTTCACATTGAGGTAAATATGTACAACCAATTTTCCACCCGCCCCCCTTAAAAACAAGGAAACCAAATGCACCAGAGTGGGAAACTCACCACTCCATGTTAAAATGGGAGCGGCAAACAATTGTACTTGGCAAAGGATGCAACTTATTTTTTTACGAAAAAAGCAAAAAACTAGTCAAACAAGTTACTAAATTATAGAATGGGAAAAACTGATGATGCTGAAAAAGAAGTTAAAGACTTGTTCATAGAAAAAAAAAAATCAAAGCATAGTACCATAGAAAAATAGAATAAAACGCAAGAAACGACGCGACTAGTATAAATATTTAACAGTGAAGTATCGAACAACCCTGAGACTACATTTAAAGTGCTAAGAGTTAAGTCTAAAACTAGCCTTGTGAGAAAGGTGGCAGAGAGGAGAATACAGGGCTGGAGAAATTGCTCACCAGCTGAACAGCGGATTATTTGAGATACATTCTTATATTTGTTTAACTAAACACATGTAAAGCCAAGCTTTACAAGAAAAATATTAGAGAATTGCTTTTACAAAAATTAAAGCTCAAACAATGTAAGAGATCAGTGCTGAAGGCTCTTCTATTCACCCTTCTGAGCATTATGTACTATCTTAATTGATATCAGAGGTACACCACCATGAATGCAGCAACATATAAACAAAGTTGCACATATCTCAAGTGACAACTGAATTTAAACATGTAGTGAAAATTTAAGAGAACCTGTCAAAAAAATAGAAGTCAAGCATTGTACAAGAAAAGTAAGTCCTATGTCATCGTCTTCCATATGCTGCATATATGAATTAATTTATACATGCACAAAAATAGAAAGTTAGAGCTATCTGAAAGTTCAACAATTCAAAGACAAAATGTGAAATTCCATGGAACGAACTGCCCTGAAAGGAATCATAACCACACTGACTGAACTACTATACACAGATCATTTGTTGTTCTTAAAACAACCAGAACTTTAAAACAAGAACTTTAAAGATGCAGTTCATGATGATGATATTAAAATATTTTATATTTATCTCTATAGCAGAATAGCTCATATCAGACTGCTCTTAAAGACATGAAAAATAGATATTGAAATATACTCCATCCAAAGTGAATGGTAGTCATTTTTCCAATGAATAATCACTTGCGGTGTTAAAAATTTGAGCGCCTCATTTTTTTTTCTGTTTCTTTCTAAAATTATGTTTACTGGTTCTTGCTATACTTTCCTCAAACATACAAAATATTTTTTGAGTAGGTGCTTTCTCCTTATGAACTTACATGTGCCCTGGAGTTACACCGTTGTCTTCACACAGCTCTCCAGCCCTTTAAGCCCTTGGGGACTGTATTCTACTCCCCAGTACCTGGTATTTTATTACCCTTTCCTCAGTGTTTTCCATTTAAGACTTCAGAGCATGCAAGACATAAAAGAAACATGCATGCTGCGTTATAAAGCTTGGTTTCTACCAAAGTCCTCTGCAAGTCATCTAAAGCCAATACTCTGCACAGAGGTAATTAAGATTCAAAATTCTTTTAATATCTTGTGGAATATCCTGTAAATATTGGCCTTAGTTTTGGGTAACTGAATTAGTCATGAGTGGGGAAATTATGAATAAATTAGGCCATCCACATAAGCCTAATTAAATCTTTATACCACTCCACTGATATGAGCCCTGTAAATTCCACAGAGATCTTCTGTTGTTTAAAAACCCAAAGCCTCTTATTAGCACCCTCGCTTTTCTTCTTCCTCCATTAAGTGACTTGCTTTTTTCAGGATATTTATAGCTCACCAAACAGTTTATAGCATAGATGGTCAATGCAGAAGCAGCACAGTCACTGAGAACGTGAGATCAGTTTTCTATCAGCATATTATACAGTTTCCAAAACCTGAGATAGCTTGGCCATCTCCACACGAAACTACTTAGTGACTTAAAAACACTGATGTACCTTTGCTTATAGAATAGAACATTTTAAAGAACAAGGATATGCTGGTAATACATACTAGAAAGGTCCAAAAATTATATTAGTTTTCTGTACTGGTAACTGCACAGATGATAAAATTTGTACATCTTTTAACCAGTCTGGCCTGCAACTCAGATATAGTTTTCTCAAGAGAAATTATTCTACATCTTGAAAACACGTTTAGGAAGGCTGGTAAGAGGAACGTTTGAAGCTGCATGAAAATAAACATACAATTCTGCATCATTTGATTAAGCTTTTTATCTAACTCCTATTTATTTGGAAAAACGCACAAAGAAATGTGGAATTTTATATTTCTCTGCTAATGAGAAATGTCTTTTATCCTCTTTCCCTTCACTCTACACTGGGCAATTGTCTTTCTTGCTCTCCTACGCATCTCCTCAGTCCTCTCTTCTATCCATGTTGTCCTCTCCTCTACTCACATTTACTACAGGGTTGTTCATTTTTTACCTTTGTCCTTATCCTCTTTCTCCTCCTGTACCACACCTCTGTATTCATTCTGCAAGCTACAGTATATACCCCTTTATCACACTACTTTTCCCTATGGTACATATTTTCTTGCATCTCCATCTGATTTTGCACTACAGCCTGAATTTCCTCGCAGCCAACCGTTTTCTCTTTCCTGTAACAGGAAAAGCAGTAGCAGAATTTAAGTGCACAAAGCTTAATATCCAATCTAAAAGTAGTTAATTAGGGCTTTTATTGTAAAAAACAAGGGCTACTTCACAACTATAATTCAAGAATTTTATGCCAAACTTGAATAGCACAGAAGACAGCTTTTTCCTCCTCCCCAGAGAACATCACTGAAAGCAACACTCCTCAAGTTGTTGACATTGTTTCATTTAAAATACTGTCAAAAAATTAATTAGAAGACATTCAGGAGACTACTAGCAACAGCCATAAATTAATTTATAAATCCATGCCAAAAAGAAATAATTGCTAGTACCTGGTCATTAAAACAGATTACACATACTTGTAAAAATAGTTAAATACTTATCATGTAATTCCAAAAACGCTTCCAGTGAAAGAATCTAAGTGAAAATACTAATTTTCCTGGCAGATATTTACAAGTTTCCCTTACAAATGAAATCTAAGTAAATGCACTTCATTTTGAGCGAGAAGGTTCTTCTGTGCTTTTATCTCATTTACCTTCGGATAACATGTTCAATTGATGTATTTTGTATAATCAGACTAGAAGTAAAAACCCCAAACATTTTGCTTCAGAATGAAACTCTGCGTCAAGCATTTACCTCTAATCCTACCACAGCATTTACAGTGCTGGAAAACTCTGCCCAGCAGTTCCCTGAAAACAAGAGGACAGCATTTTTAGAGCTCAGTCCTATAATGTCTTCAGACTATTGCTCATGACCAGAATGTTAACAGTGAATTTTCTGTAAGTCTAGCCTCATACTTGAAAGGTACCAATTTGGGGGTAGAATATGAAGCAATTTAACACATTAAGAGCAAAGTTGTCTTTTTTTTTTTTTTACTGGCTGCCAACACTTCAAGGAAAGCTGACCAACAGCTCATTCGTGATAAATCCAGCTCAGGAAACTATTTACTTGTCAGTCAAGTCTTTCATTCTAAGCCAGTAACTCAAATTTGTCCTAAATGGCAATGATGTTAGTGACCACTGCCTGATGATGACGGAAGCTACACAGATGCTCTTGGTTCTTTCCATGAAAACTGTAATTCCCAGACAGAACTGGAGGGACAGAGAGAACAGACTGCTCCTCCAGAGCGATATGCTCTCTTTTCTAAGCAGCACTTAGACAAGCTGATGGAAACAAATTTTTCCAGCCCTATGGTTTTATTATTGATATAATAAATAAGTCTTTAATATAAAGCTATAGATAGGCTAATATGCATGGTTCTCCTTGAAAAATACTTTATTGCTAATTAACCTGCTACCTAAATGTACAAACATTTAAAAGACTTAATCCAGAATACATACACAAAGTTTTTACCCATGTATGGGAAAGAAAATCAAGTCTCAATGATAAGTTATGGCCAGACATTCAGAATTTCCAAGTAGAAAACTGAAAACATTATGATACTACCCAAGTCTGCGGTTTGCACACGTCTTAAATACTGTGCCCTGATCTCAACTGCAAAAGGTTCAGAGAAGGGCAACAAAACATGATTGAGGGGAATAATATGGTTGAGGTTTATAAAAGAACACATAGCAAGGAAAGGTGAGAAAACCAAGCTTTTTCACCTAGCAGTGAGACTGTTTCATCTGATGGCCCTGGTTTTCATTGCGGAAGCCAGTAGACAACGCCAGTAAAAATTGGCTCTCTATGACCAATGTAGTCAAGCTGCAGAACTCCTTGATGCTGCAGGAGTACTGTGAAGGCTAACAATTTATTGAGGGTAACAGACACCTGGATAAATGCTTGGAAGATAAGTCCAAAGACTACTAAATACACATGATACTACCACCAGGTTAAAAAGTCCATTATCCACACATGTCCACAAGCTGGCAAAATACACCGGGAAAGCATCGCTATGCCTTTGCCCTATTCTTACTCTTCCTTCACTATCTGTTGCTGGCCTTTGCCATAAGATAGGACTAGAAGGTTTGGATTGACCTAAGACAACTCTTCTGTCCTCTGGGAACTGTAATTTTAAGTCCAGAAGCAGTGAGTTCAAGGTGTTTGCTTCTCTCTTTCTCTCTCTCTTTTAAATAAACGGAAGCATTGTGGTCAATATTACAAAATGAATTGGGGAGGGGCATAAAGTTATGTATTTAAGAACCTCACTTTTTCACAGAAAAAGACAGTTTTTCCTTACATTTCCGTAAGAAGGCCTGAAGAACTTGTTCCTCCTTTCTGGCAAAAAACGTACTTTTTATCAAAACTGAAGTTCATCAACTGCCTTAACATGTATTTTCATATAAGATTAATTGCCAGGTTTTATATTCATCACAATCATTGAACAAACAAAAATGTTAGAATGCTCCACATGGAAAAAATAGGCCAGAAAGTAGCCCCAAAATGACTAACAGGTAGCTTCTTGAGATCTTCCCTTCTCTCTCCTGGCCCTTACATTTGGTGCCACTATAGGAAATAAAAAAAACCCTCAAAAAAGTCCAACCTGTTTTCCTTCTGATTAATTCTAAAACCACCATATTTAGAGAGAAAAATCTTTTACTTCAATAATCACAGACTTTTTTTAATTTTGCCCAGTACCAGCACACTTTGAGCCATTTTTATTGTTATTAATGTTCTCATTTGTGTATTTCAGCCAGTATTCTGATTTCACTCCAGAGGGTCCAGATTACAAAGCTGCCCTTGGACACAACCAAGCAGCAAGAGCTGAAAGCACACATACATTATGGCACAAGTGAGAAGGCACACTGACACTGAACTGAAGCCAGCCTTACTCTGTCCAGTCACCTAGTATATCTATACGAACTGCAAGCCCCTCCAATAAAGAGGCATCTCAAAAGAAGGGACTCCATCAGACTAAGAAACAGATGCCAGAAGAGACCCTCTTACCTTAATTCAAACAGGTCAAAAACTGTCTTTTCAGGCACTGAAGGGAAAACGTCACGCAAAAAACCATGACTGCCATGTGAAATTCAAAAAACAACCAACTACCTTTAACAGTTTCTCCTATATACAGTTATTCATTTTGTTCAAAGCTTAATCTTATTTCAAGGTCAAATTTGTGCAACTTTCACAAATTTGTTCTTGTGCTGGCTCCCTCCGCTTTTATTTTAGCACTAGCATTACCACATATCTCAGTGCTTATAAATGTCTAGACTTAAGACTTCTAACTACAAGTCCCCCTTTCAAATACACCTTGTGAAATACACCTTTAAATCGTCATCTTGCAAATAAACCTTTTGCAATACAAAAGTAGCATTCATCTCCTGTAGGTATAAACATCTCCATGTGATTTAACTGCATTTGAGCCTTCCGTAGTGAATTGAGGGACGTAAGAGTGCAGTTCGTATCATCTCACAAGGTTCATTTCTCTCCACCGAGTACACCGGGAGTCTGCACAGTTAGCTCAGCTATAAAGTAGAGGAGCTGAACGCAACCTTGGTAACTACAGTTGCAAAGTTCTTTTCCCAGTATCTGTACCGTTTTTCTAACCTCTACAAAACTGTCTCCACCAGTATTTTCACATTTAGAAGTCTGGACACCAGGCCAGAATATTATTTATCAATAGTTTTACCACTGCTCTGTAAAGGGTCAAATAATACGTTTCACCTTAGTATTTCCTTTACATACAAATGCTCATCCATTTGTGTTAATACAAGACTTATTCACAAATGTCACATGCAAATATTTTACACTAACTAGATTAAGATATTTTCATTAATTTAGACCATGTTAGTAATACTCCAGCTCACTGATACCTCCTGTGTACACTGCTAAAATTTGAGATGCATCTATCATCCAAGTAACAATGCCTGTAAAGAATGAGCTATTACTTCCGTATAATTACAGATTTCAGTCAAGTCACCATCAGCATCTCACCAAATTACCTTGGAGAAATTAAAACGGACTATATCAATGCAATGGCTTTCATTCTTTTTCGTTTTTCCTAAGACACAAAAGATTAATAGTGTGGGTGTTTTTTTGTGACAAAGACCTACTTTTCATTAAAACATGCTGACTGGCATCATTAATAATTTTTAACTGGCAGTTCTTTGTTGATGTAGTCCCAAATTACCTGCTTTGGTATTTCAAGTTGGCATGAAAACAAACAAAAGGATTACAATTCTCTGGGTCATTGCTTTTTATTCTTTACCAGATCTAGGATTGCTTCAGTAGTTAGCCAATCCTGTGAAATTCCCCTGGTTTGAGATCTTAAAAGTTATTGATGCTGAATAAGAATTCTTTGCTTCATACTTTTAAGACTATAAAATTACCCAAGGCCTGCTGACTTGACTAGCTGATCCCACTGAAGCTGTGCTTTGTCACTGTCTCTTCCATTGCCTCAAGTTGCACCAGGGGAGGTTTAGATTGGATATTAGGAAAAATTTCTTCACTGAGAGGGTGGTCAGGTATTGGAACAGGCTGCCCAGGGAGGTGGTGGAGTCGCCATCTCTGGAAGTGTTCAAGAAACGTGTGGATGTGGCGCTTCAGGACATGGTCTAGGGGACATGATGGCGCTGGATTAATGGTTGGACTTGATGGTCCTTTCCAACCTAGTGTTTCTGTGATTCTGTGATTCATAACATCCAACCTCCTCTTCAAACAAGGAAGTTTCTGCATCATTACTTGCATCATGTTACAAAAACTTCCAGTTGTAAACTGACTTCATTGATTTTTTTCCTACTATACTGCTTTAAGTTTTATCACTATCCCGTCCCTTTCAGATTAGTCTACGGTTTGCTTGGGGAAAGACAATGATACCCTGGGTGGCCAGCAAAATGTGTTTGGTACTTGCAGAACTGTGGGGTTTGGGCTTATCTGAGGAGGCCTCTGAAGTACGCCTCTTTTCAGAGAAAAAAACCTCTGGTAGGAACAATGCCCCCTGGTTCATGCCTGCTGGACTGGACATGAGCACAGTGAATTTAAAACTCAGTTTTAGGGCTCTACGGGGAAAAAAAAAAAATCACAGCCGCTTCTCTCCCTCCAAACCCACTCCATATACTTTTATATCTGGTTATCCCTCAACACCACCCTTACGACTAGGTTATGTCAATTTTATCTAATTCATCTTAATTATGACTAGAGAGAAATTGAGATGTAATGGTGACTGGCACTGTAGTAGCATGAGGGTGTGGTTTCCCTTAAGGATTTAAGGCAAATAAACTGCTGTTGCCTAAGGGCTAAAATCCCACTCACACCTCCTTCCCCTTTTGCTGTTCACTCTCACTGCTCAGGTAGACTTTGGCACTTCTCTGACTGCAAGGAGAGCTGATTTGACTCACTAGAACAGGAGAGAAATAACCAGGCAATAAAAAGCAAACTTACTGTGATGGCAAGATTCCTGCTTGGTTAGTAAACTGAACTGGCTCACCAAGTTTTCAGAAAACAAGAAGTAGTACAAGGAAGGTGGAGGAATAAAGTCTTCCCTTTTTAGTGCTGAATTGCTGTTAAATTAGGTCAGCTGTGACACGAAATGGCACCTTTAGTTGCCGATTGCAAAACTCACCAGACTGATACGGAATCAAGTTGTTCCAGAGGGAGACAGATAGGAATGGTCTCTAATCTCAGGCTCTTCCCTCCAAACATACCTCACCCCATATTGCGCATCTGGCTTACTGTTCTCAGGAAACAGTATTTTTCCTCACTCCTTTCAGTACTCTCAAAAACCATGCAAAGGCTACCTCTCAGCCCTAGAAAAACTGCAGAAAGAGGAGACTATGGAAAGTGTGACGAGAGCCACCCAACCAAGGGACAGTGCAGGGAAGAAGAGGCGACAGATGGACGCATTTCAAGACAAGGGACAAGGGGGAGATGAGATTATTAGCTGTAACACACAGATAACTAAGTTGAAGGTTTTTTGAACTGACCATCCACTTATTTTAACCAGGCATCCCTGTTGCTTTTAATCTGCAGGAAACAAGCAAGCTCTTTTGAGCTGCTTTCACTAGAGATGAAACCCCATCCTGATCATTGGTAGCTAAGGAACAAGCATTCTTCAGGTCAGTCATTAGACCAATTCTACCCATCAGGAAATACCACAGCAAGGCACACAATCCTGCAGACAGAACTCCCTTCAACTTTTAAGGACTTTGGTCTGCACTCCTTTTTGATCATTTTCAGAATCGGGAAGAACAGACAGTGAGATCTGCATCTCATGCTGCCAGCGTCATTTTGGTGATGGGGGGACCTGGGTAATGTTTGGGGTTTGCTTCTTTCTATAGGTCAAAAAGCTTTGATCTGATTTTGTTTTTCCTGCATACCTCCAATGGAAATTATAATCCTTGGTTTCAGTAGAACCATGGGATAAGAGAATTGTACTCTTCTTTCAGATACATTGTCATCATTGTAACATATGTGTGTGTGTATATATAGTTATGTATATACAGTGACAGTTTCCTTCTGCAGAATCTGACAAATTAGAATTTTCTTTCTAGAATGATGGTTATAATGAAAATAGTGAGGAAGACAGATTTTTGTCTTTATATGATATTATTGACTTTAAATAAATTTTAAAAACACCACATTTTGAAATGGATGGTCAAGATAGTAAAATGTCCAAAGATTATTGTAAATGCTAACTTTCCAAGCTGCACATTCCGTTAAATCCTCAGTACCTCAAGTCTTGACATGGAGGGAAGAAAGTTCTCATACCTTAGGCTATTATTTCCTTTATTAATCTTTCAAGTGCCAAAACCTGCCCGCTCCCACAGATACCAAATCTGTGTTTCAAGACATTTATAATTTGTAGTTGTTGCCAACTGTTATGTATATCAGTATCATAAATTTTTTTTTACTCCAACACTGTGAAAGACTATTAGACATAGCATGTACTGATCAGTAAATATACCATGTTTAAGCACTGACGATTAAAAAAAAATATATAATACTTGCCAATACTATTATATATCAGCTGAATTTTGTATGTTGGTAAAACAAGAAATCAAAAGTAGGAGCAATAAAATTTACCTACCTTTCTGATAGAAGAATTTTCGATAATAATATGCACCAAGGTCTACATGTTCAACGATGTATCTTTTCACTCTGTCCAGATGTAAAATCAGATTCTCCTTGGGAACTTCCAGAACCGCCACTCCAGCATTCGTGCAATGAGAACTCAGAGTCGACTCGAATGAGGCACTTTCACATCCACTGAAGGAACCTGAATTAGATTTGGAAAGGCTAATCTTCCTCTCCCCTTCCCCACCAATCTCATTACGAAAATAAGGACAACTCATCACAAGTTCATTGCTTTTATCATCCCCCTGGTCCATATTGAGACTTCCTTTTGAATTCAGGTCTTCAGTGCTGCCCATTGGGGAATTGAAACTTGCAGAATGGGACAATGGTCCAGAGACAAGTGAAGCTACAGCAGCCGCAGATGCACCTGTTGTCGTGTTCCTTCTTTTAATAACATTATGCCTGTTGATTGCCGCTTCATTTAAATCAAATAAAATACTCTGTACATCGTAATGAGCAAAACACTTCGGACAAGTCCAAGGCTTGATGCTATCTTCTGACCTGTTATCTTCAAGATCTGAAGACTTCCCAAGCTCCCCTTCACCTTTGGCATTGCGCAGCTTACGAAAAATGGATGAATCTCCTGTCTCTGATTTTGAGCGTCTCTTGAGTGGTTTCTCCCTTTCCTTGAAGAGCCTCAGGTTTTCCCTTTGAGTAATAGGTCCATCTATCACATCTAGAGAGAATCCTGAACCCTTGCTTCCACTGGCAATCAGGAGTTCACTGAGCTTAGTTGTGGCTGGGCTTCTCTGATCAGACTTTTCATCTTTATAGCCCTTCAATAAGTCAAAAAAACTGTCCCCTGAAGTTCCCTGCTTATCTATGGAAGATGTACTGCCATACTCCCTGTGCAGAGATGGTCCAGATTTAAAGGTGGGTGAAATACATTCATCAAAACTATCCACATCAAGCTCACTTATGGTAATGTCGCTGTTGCTGCGCTGCCTTATTCTGCGAAGAGCCTTCCTTGGGGAACTGGGATAGCCATCAGGTGTAAGAAACCTGGAGTCTAGATTCTCAGATTGTCTGGTTTTGCTTTTAAGTGTGCTCTGGATGCTCTTCAACATGACAGAATCACTAGCATTCAGGTTAACGGAGCTTCCCTGACTCCCAGGACTGCTTTTAGAAGACATGCTGTCAAGGCAACTTGATGTTTCAATATCTTGACTAGATCTGCTTGTTTCCTTGATGTTCTCCTTCCTTGGGGGCCAATCAGCAATCCTTGCCCTGACCCCCATTTTAGGGACTCCAGGAGTAGAGGTGACATGATGGGAACTTTCATTGCGAGGAGGTCCAACAGGTGCCATGACTGCAGATCCTAAGCTGCCATTCTGTGACCTAAAGCGCCTCATGTAAAAGTCATCCGAGTGGACTTTTGAGGTGCCATCTGTTCCAACTGATACACCAGTGGCAACAGCCCTTTCGGTCTGGGACCGCTTCAAGCTGGTCATGATCTTTCAGTATGTTCGAACTTAGTAAGTTCCAAGAGAAAACACAGTCATTTCTGCTTTTTAAAGGAACAGTTCTCTTTTGGAGAATAGTCTCCAAAATATACAATGGTCGCATGAGATCTCAATCATGGACATTTAAGGACACAGTTAAATGCAGGATGTCTAGAAAATTCAGATATTCAGCAGGTTTTGATAAGCAAAAATTTCCTTTAACTTCTGCATTTTAAGAAGTAGCTATGCTCCAGTACATTCAAATTGTTTTAACATCACTTGCGCTCCAAAATGTCAGAGTTGTAATCCAATCGCTTATGCTTCTTTTAAAGCCTAGAACAGAGAAAAAGGAAGATAAAAGCATTAATCATTTAATATATAACTTTTTTCATAACTGAAACGATCAAAATAATTATTACACAGAATTCATGTTTCTAACAAACTTGCTTTTAAATCTCATTGATCATCATCTCAAAAATGCAGAGTTGTGTTATATGGTAGCGAAGAGTTTTCTAGGTATTGTTGGTATGCCCTCTGAAAAAAATACTTTTAACATTTGGATTCCCCACTTAAATACAATTTTTTCCTTGTGAACTGATTAGTGATACTTTCTAGTTGGGGTAGCACACAGTTTTGCAAGGCACAAGTAGAGAGCTAATCTCCTCAGCTGAAGGACACATGCAGCATACGTTTCCTGTACAAACTATAGAGGAGACAGATCAGGACTCCAAATTTTGTTCATAACTGCTTTAAAGAATTTACCATTTACAAGTCATACATCCTTTATTGCAGTTAGGTATTAACAATGTCTATTCAACTTTTCCATTAATGTAAATAATTATGATATGCTAACAAAAAAAGGGAAGGAAGCTAATTAGCAAAAAGATTACAAAATTGTCATAGAGAAAATGGCTGTCAATGAAATTTATTCTGTGTTTTGCACAGCCTTATTTGCAGATGAGCCAGATAGTCCAGAAAGCATGTATTACCTCTGCCCAGACGTCACAACATATAAATAGACTAAAGCTAAACAAAAACACATACTTTTAAATAACTTGATATGAAAAGTTCCATTTATTTCCCTGGCTAACAAAATATTGTCTGCCACAGCTCCTGTATAATCCAACTTTACAAAAACATGGAAACTAAATGCTTTCCCACACCTCATCAGTATCAAAGTGAATGCAAAGCATTTAGTATACATATATACACACAAACATATATATCCATATGTGTGTGTATATATATACACACACAGATATATATCCCTTTGAGGAGATAAAAAAAATCCACAAATATATCCTTGCTGGTAGGAGACAAAAGCATGAGATTGTCAAGATAGTCTTGCATTACTGCGTACATCCTTTAACACAAAGGAGTTAATAAGTTTCAAAGGCTGAACCAATTACACAAAATATGACCTTTAAATATTTGCCAAGTGTGTGCAGGGAGGTGCTGCTGAACCAGCAACGCGTTGACAATACAGCATTGTCTACCGATCAAGGCTTCCTGATGCTTCCAGGGCAACTAGTATTTTCTGAAGTCTCCTCTCAAAACTACGGAGTACTTTGTTCCACGCTGATTAAATATCAAGCCAGGGCACTTTCTGCCTGCAAAGGTGGCATGTTTTAACTTTACTTGCCACAGACAGCACCTCTTCGAAACAGCTGCTATTTATATAAAGCTGAACACATCAGGAATACTTAAAATGCAAGCTGACTGCATCACGCATAACAAGAACGGTGCAAGTCAGCTAGGCACAGCCATTTAGATAAGCGCAGTTACTTTCCTTGTAATTCTGCTACAAGGATACTGCTGAAACAATAGTTTTTTCTACCTCCATAATTAGAGTAACTTTAGAAAGGCAGTCTGTCCATGCAGCTGTTGCAAAACTAGTGAATTTTCAGCTGTAAATTTTTACAAATTTCAAACACTCTCCAGTCGAAGAACTGATCAAGCAGGTGAAACAACTTCGTGCACAGATTAGATCGAGGAAGGAAAAACGCAAACACTGCGCGTCACTGCATAACCTTATGTTCTGTCTATGCTTTTCAACAGTGCCGTAGCAAATATCTTTTATGCAATGAGCTCTATCAAATGGGAACACTGCCTAGCCCTTTCTAAAGTGCAGCCAATACAGGCAGATTATAGGCAGAATGAAAAGAAAACAGAAAGAAAACTGAGAAGGATTTAGGGCAGGAGGACGACAGGCTAAGAGAGATAGTCAAGCTGAGGATGGAACACAAAACAGGCAGAATTACAAGTGTCCACTACCACAGGCTCCTCTTCGTAGCCTGAAACAAAATCCAACATTTCTGTCCCTCATCACTTCCCTTCCGCCACTGATATCTCTGAAAGCAAAGTATACATCTCCTCCCCCTCAAGTGGTGGTCCTTACAGAAACAGATAACTTACTAGTACAAGTTTCTCATTAACTTAAGGGCAGAAGTTCACCCAGCAGCCCAAAAAATTCCCAAGTTTGATATTAACCATATAAGCATCCAAACGCTACCAGTTCCCCCCACCCCTCAGATTATTTTTTCTTCCTTTAAAAATTTCAAAGAAAACAATCCTAAATAATTAAGGAGATACATGTGTATATATAATCATATATGAAAAAATACAACTAGAATGTCTATGGACCCTATTCTTGACCTGTTGTATGTATGGTGCAGTCATTAGTTACACGACCACACAGTACATTTTCCAAAGGAAATACTTTCTCCGTTCCTGACTCAGCATTAAGGATGTCTCACTCTGGGGACCAGCTGTTTCATGCTCTGCAGGTTTTTGCAACTGTCCTACTTCATCTGCTGTAGCAGCTGGAATACAGGCAATAAATGACTAAGGTAATAGTTAATATCATACTTTGAAGAACTGAACTGCACCCCTGCCTGTGTCTATCTTTATATGAATTAAATCACTTCAGTAAAATCTTTTGGAGACTGTAACTACCTGTCTGTGGTTGTTTCCCTAGACCTTCCTGTCCTGGTGTCTAAGTTGAGACCTAACAGTCTGATCTAAAAGGTTCGATTAGCTCCAATCAAAACAAAACCAAAACATTAAATTTGGTAATGTTAAAAACTCCTAAAGCATAGGTCCTGGGTACACTGGTCATCAGATTTAATGGAAAAGGAACAATAACAGCAATCTGTACTGTTAACATTTTCTCATATTCATTACTTGCAAAACATGATGGCATCAAAGACAGGGTGAATCACACGATGTAAATGACCATCAGTTACCAATAACCAGATATTATGAACTGGAAAACATGCAGAAAGTTAAATATTTAAGTAGCAGAATTGCTAACACAAAATATGTAATCTATTAAAATTAGTTACAACTGGAAGATAGGTGGCATGGTACCTACTTCTAAAGACAAGCACCATAACTGTGAAGAGTAGCAATTCCTGTGTTGTTACTATTTCAATATAGAAGAAAATATAATTCAAGGTAGAGCTGTGAATATCTATGCAAACAAAATACGGTGAGGACAAACTAGCATAACCAAGAAAACACATGCTTCTCCAAGTCATCTGAACTTATTGAGGCGGCCAACAAAATACTCGGATGGATGTCTACCTATAAAAAGCTGTAAACGAAAACCATATGCAAAAACTACAAAAAGTAGTACATGAAAATTTAGTACTGACTGTATCAATTGAAAACCAGTTAAGAGAACAAGCTTGGAAAACCAATGATCCACTCATCAGATTGCATGCAGTAACTAGTAAAGCAGTCCAAGGATCTGTTCAAAATGGGTGTCAAATCCTTAGGACAAAGTTTATTCTTTGCTTTTTACCAGCACCAGAGGACTTTGTGGCGCAACTCAAAATGAGCTGAACACAAATCTGTTTTCATTCTTTCCCTTTCTATTTATATCCCTTTCATCACCTTGCTCCTTTCTCCAAAACTGGGGTTCCAGCTGTAGGGCAAAGGACCATTCCGATAACATTTAAAAGGTCCTTGTAGATGAATCCCAAGATTCAGTCACTCACATGCAGTCCTACGTCACTCCCAAAAGGCAGGTAAATCAAGAGATCTTGATTTCTTAATCCCCATGACTGAAGTTAACACACTAGGAAAATGAAGACCTACCAGTCAAGATTTCATCCACAGGCCTTTGGATTACAAAGAAGCAAACAGAAGCAGTTGATTAAGAAATGTCTCGCTCAAATCAGCTCAGGGTAGTAAAAAAACCCCTCAACGACAGCACACTAATCAGTTTCTATCTTGGATTCAAGCAGCCAAATAAGATAATTCAATATCTACTTGTTCATTCATTCAATGAATGGAAAAAAGGAGATCAAGCCCGATGCATCAATTCAGAGATCTTCTATCACAGTTTTTCCTCGATTTAGTTTATGTGCGATCATGCTCTTTTTCCTTACAAAGTAGTGATTTTAGCCACAACTGAGTCCGACTTGAAGAGATTTAATAATTACTCTCTTATCTGCTGGGAACATGCTGGGACTTCAGATTGTAGGATCATGGATGCTAATGATCCTAATACTCTGCTGTTGAAAGAGATTGATTTGGAGGCACCAAATCATTTATGATTTATAATGTTCTAGAGGAAAAACTTCATACTTCACCATCAGCCCTCATTAAAAAGTGGCATTTTATAATTAAAAATTTGGGAATGAGGGAATCCGTTTTCAAATTCCAGAAAAGTCTCACTTTTGTGAAGCCTCCATATCCCTCTCCTCCCACCCCAAACAATAAAATATAATAGAGGGTAGTAAATGCAGCATATTAACCAGGGATATTTTAAAGTACTGAAAACTGTAGGATAAAGAGCTCAGAACAACATTTTGCAGCATGTAGTTTTTAAAAACATAGATGAAATAATCTCTATTCCTCAGAGCTTCTGAAATTTAGCAAACTTAGCAAACTTAGGAAATGCAGTGCGACACACACACATTACTAGCAGTAACAACTGGCATCACCATAAAACCTGAAAACCAGCAGCTCCTCTGAAACCAGAAAAATGAGAACAATGAAAAATATTTTATATATGAGAGCTTATCTATTTTTGTCACAAATTCTTACCTGAATTTTAACACAGATCAAATTCCGGGGTGGGAGGAATATTCATTTATCAGCCAATTAAGTTATTATATGTACAAAATAATGTCTAATTTAATAAAATTAATTCCTCAGAGGAGAAAAAACTCAATTTAATCTTTAGAAATACTTGGCTTTATGTGGTTACCTATTATTAACTTTATCCTTTTCTTCCCAGGATTACTTTCATCATTATAACTGAAAGAAAGTTAAAAGGTTCATCTTTCAGAGGAAGTTTTCATCAGCTGAGAGGTTATTTGAAGTATAGTGTTCGGTATTTTACTAACTTCTCGGTTTTATTTTTGTTACACTTAGAGGGACAGCTGTTTTTGGGTTAGCTGAACTTGTGACTATTATCAGCTCTGCATAGGATGAAAGATAGATTCCTCTACCTTTCCCCCCTGTCCCACCTCCCCAGTTTATGTTATCTACGAAATGTGCCACTGATCTACATGTCAGCCAGTCTGTTTTTGCCTTTTTCTCTGAATGTTTCCTTCATCAGATGAGTGCCATCTGTTGCCATATACACAATGATCACCTGCACTGACCTACTGAGATTTAATAGAGCTTTATTCTTAACTTCATTCTCTGCTTAAGTAGCTCACACTAAAACATATGAACTTGGGCAAGGTTACAGTGATTTTAAGATGCAAAAGTAATTAACGTGAATTACTACCATCAGTTTCTGCACTCTTGCAGTATGCCTTTCTACAGGCAAACATAAGCTTGCTCTGCCACACGGTGAAACAACTGGAGGGTGTGCGGTCACCAGAGACGGGCGCCGAGGTTGAGCTCACACGCTGTGACACTTGGCAGAATTTGCTCCCTCATGTTTCGAGCCCTGATAACCATGGCCATAAACCGTCGGTCTGCTCAGAGGACACCAAACCAGCTGGCCTCCCTGTGCAGGAGGCCATGAAGTCACACTCAACAATCATGCTTGCTTGCAGTCAGTGGTAAAACGTTCATGACTTAACAGGATGGTAAACAAAGCATAACAAAAGCTATCAAATTGAGATACATATAGGAACACGGGGGACAGTAATGCCCTACCTGTGCATTTCAGCACATTTTGCTCCACTATGATCTCACTCATTATTCCCCATGTAAACACTACAGTATCTCAAGGCAGAATTGTCTCCTCTGTTTTCACACCAATTTTGTAACTCCCCATGCAAACACTACAGTATCAACACTACTACTGAAAACAGTCTCCTCTGTTTTCACACCAATTTTGTAACCATTAATCAAGGCAAGGATATCAAAATACTCAAGCGTACAAGTAACTGTTGATGAAGCAAAACCTTTAAAACTCCTTTTAACTGATACAGAGAGGGAGAGCGCGAAAAGGCTCTGCACGTGGTCATAGCCACTTCAACACTTGTGTCCCATTTTGGTGCTAGTGTCATTAATTTTGTTAATTAAAGGCAGAATCCCTCTCCTGGAAACTAACTTACAGGATCTGAAAACAAGATGCTGACAAGTCTTACTGTATGCTATACTGTATTCTATTCCTGGAATGAGATTGTTAACAGCCATAGTTTATTTTTGATAGCAGCAATTGCTCTCTGGGAAGTGACTCTAAACCAGTGTCAAAACACAAGAGCAAAGTAGTCCAGCTCCCAGATACCATCTCTATAGAAAGTAAATTTTTAGCAACTACAAGAGAGAGTTACACTTACACACTCCCCACCTCTTTCTTTAAAAAAAGAAAAAAAAAAAAAGAGAGATGTTTCTCATCTGTGTTTCTTTTTCAGTTTCTAGCTGTTGATATATTGCATCCCCGGGTGATGGTTCCAGAAACAGAGAGACTGCTCTCTCTGGCGTGTGGACTCTCACAAAAGTTACTTATCTGCAAAGTGCCTGAGGTAATCAATGACTAACTTCTGACACCGAGAGACTCTGACCTATGAACAGTCACAAACCAAAACCAAACACACAGAAAACCAGACCAAAAAACAAACCCCAAAGGAAATGGGCTGATACTTGCTGCTACAGGTACAGTTCAGCGTAATTGCCGTACATTTCAGCGAGCACCACGGACGTGCTTTCCTAAGGTTTGCATCCTTGCTCGTACTTCCATAGCAGAAGGGCTTGTGTGACACCCTCCTCCAGCCCGGCCACAAGTTTGTTTCCAGCATCACTTCGGCACCCATACAAAGACAGAGCTCAGTCCGCGGTCTCTGCACTGCATCCCGGCCACGTTCCTGCCGGCCACACTGGGCACGCCAGTGCTGGCAGTCATCACCACGTCTCATGACGTCCCACAAACATCAGAGTTGAGTAAGAGACCTCAGTTTGGAAGAGGGGAAAGATGGTGTTTAACCTACTAGCTCTAAACTTCCAGTTGCTTCTAAGTAGTCTGCAGTGCAACTCAAAGCTAATTTTTTTATATTATTTTATAGTTTGTTTTTTTTTTAAATTTTTTTATCACAGGTGTTAGACCGTGTCCCTAATTTGATAACAGGATTATTGAAGAAAAAAAACATCATTTGGGTAGTGTTTAAAAATTTTTTCCCAACACAGTTTTATTCCTTTGCTCTGTCACTGCAGTTGCTTCTCCCTAAACTCATGATTTGGCAAAAGAATCGCAAGGAGCTGTTCTGCCATCTTCAGGAACGTCATCCAGCTCCCAGACCTCCACAGAGTACCATTTCTCCACAGGCTGATCAGTCAGAGTCATGTGCTTAAGGGAGGAACAAAAGCAGCTTTTCAGATGCAAAAGTTAAATTTTACCTAAAATTAATAGGCTTTATTTCCAACAATCCCCATATTAACCATCTAAAGAACATTTCATGTTTGCACACGTTCCTGAACATGTTCCTGCAACTACTGCTCCTGCTTTAAAGGTACTGCTGCAGCACTGGAGAGGAAAACTAGGAGCACGGAGACCATCACTGGATGCCCACCTGAGGTGTTCCCAATTCCTGCATCACCACCACTCATTCACCTGTGCCCCAGGCCTCCTCAGCAGCCAGTCACACCCTGTCTTTTCACCCTAAGCCCCGCAAGTTGGCATTCTCCACCATCACCCTCCACGATCCTTCCTTCTCAAGCCAGGGACCCTTCTGCCACGCAGCCTGTTTGGCTGCGGTCCCCAGCGGAGTAGAACAAACACCGTTGGATTTGTTTGCTCCCTCAACAAAAGCTGCTCAGAAGACAGCTGAGCATCTCATCAAGCAAAAGATCATTTTTTCAAGCTTCAAATAACTCATAGGTGCTCAGTGAATTTGCTTCCTTATCTACTGACCTGAAAATACAAAGTAGATCATTAGTCAAGTCTACTATGGTTCCTGTATATTCGAAAAACAACAGAAAGCAACTGGAAGAGATAAAATCAAGCATTATGTTTGTAAAGTGAAAACCAAGTTCAAGCTACTGCTGAAATATAGTATTTTGAAAGTATACAACTGAAAAAGGGGCTCCTCTCCCCCCATATAAGCTATTAAGAAAAACGTTCATTGGTCTATCTAAACGGTATTCTTTTATAATAGCGCACACGTTTGAAGTATTTTCCCCTAAAAAAGGTGTTTGGCTTTTGTGTGTGGGTGTATAACCATGTATATTTTTGTATACATACAGCTACGTATATTTCCACACAAGATGTTAATACTGTCTCTCAAAAGCAAGTCTGAGAATACTTGACAGATATAAATAAATATAAGCAAATGTTGTAACTAATCCTCATGTCATTTAAACAATAGTTTCCACAACTGCTAATGGTTTACATGCTTTATGAATCTGCATTCACTACCATTATATGAAGAAAAGCAAACAAATTTACATGTAACACCACCAAATTTTCATTGTATGTTTCTACAGGAAATTCTGAATTACAGAACCTAAAAACCTGGGATAGGCTCCACAACAGAAATGTGTTAGGTGTTCAGATTATTCAAACGTTGGTCAAGTAAAGGCAGCATAAAAATAATGATATTGAAAATCATAGTCCAGGCTATAAAGTCATACAAGGGCTACAGAGAGTAAGAGAGAGATCCTTTCAACAGTTGTTCACATGTTCCAACAGATAAGGAAGCACGTAATTCTCAAATAATCCTTGCAAGAAGTACAGCAGCTTCTGTTCCAAGTGACTGCCACATACAGCCAAGTGCACAACACCAAGAAAGGAAGTCAATTAAAAACCTTAAAGGAAGATACAGACTTGCAAGCAAAACTTGGACAATATTCTGGATTTTTTTTTTTTTTTAAATGATTATGGGCAACTGGAACATTCAAACTGAAATGCGCTCAGCTGAACCCTCCACAGCCTTCTACTATAAATCCTTTTAGGGAAAAACCTGAAAACTCAGTAAGTCTCTTCAACAACATGCCAATTTACTTTTTTTAAATTACAAGTTTTGTATTACTGTATTTTTAAGCCTGCAAAAGAATAGTGGTATATCAGTTGAAAGAACTTGATTTAAAAGTGTAGAATAAAAAAACCCAAAAGAAGTAAAATCCCCTTAAAAATAAAAGTATGGTAACAAAGTCGTAACTGTGTTCTTACCTACACACTGATCTTAGAAGACAGAACCAAAAATTAGTAAGCAACAGATTTTCTATAAAAACGAGAACAATTTCCAGCAACTCTTCAGTTTCTCATGTTTTCCATTCTTTTTATTTTTCTACTAGACCACCAGTTTCACATTTTGCCTGCAATCATTTAACTCACAAACATGCAATCCCATTTACAAGCCAGACTCTTGTGTCTCTTCAGTGGAACACTGAAACAGGCTTCAAAATTAGTTATGCATTAATTTGCAAAGGATTCTAAATCACTACCACTAGCAAACATCTAGACCAGTATTTTACTGATGTTGATGGATTACTGTATGCTGAATTTCTGCGATATACTGCACCCCAAAGGGGAAAACTGAACATTGGGCGCAATCTTCTTTCTTTCGTGTTTTCTGACGCCTACTTTATTGCATACTTGCAAATAAAAACTATAACCAGATGAAATAACATTTTTCTTCAGAAAATTAAATTGTTCATGTAAAAGGCATGGCAACCAAGTCAGTAATTCAGTACATGTTCTTTGAGCGGTGCTTATGGCAACCCCTCTCAGTCCTCCAATACAATGCGTATTCTAAAACTAAAAAGGTTGCAATCTTTGTCCAAGGAATAAATTTATTTACTATGTTTGGTTACATTCAGAAGCTAAGCGTAGGGATCATCCCACAGACCAGAAAGGAAAATCATCTTAAGTTAACATTTGACACACATGCCGTGTATATCTAAACTTAAGAGGCACCATAAATCCACCAGGGGAAAAAAAAAAAAAAAAAAGGAAAAAAAAAAAGAGCTTTTAGGCTTCTAACTCTTATATAACATAAGCTGGCATGACATCAGAGATCCCCAGGGATAATTCACTTTGCTATTTTAGAGAACATACATATAAAGAGCTTTTTGTCCTTTGACAACCACATGTATTACACATTTATTTTCCAAAATACCATCTTTATGGCTATAAAGGCATAAACAGCTCAACCTCCACATAGGACTATATAGCTTTTCTTGTTAATTTTCCTGTAGATACTTCCAATGTCCTTTAGAATTAAGACTAAAAGAAACACTGTTTTAAGCAAGCATTCACCAACTTTGGGGTAGGAAAATCTATCAGAAAAATACAGATGGGATCTATAAACAACTGAAATGAATTTTTAAGCACTACGTATCTGGTGATAAAGCTGAGTGTGTTACATCCGTTAATGTCATCACCTTAAAAACTGAAGGGGATGTCTGAAGCTTTCCATGTGAAATGCAAAAGACTGATGGACAAACCAGTAAACAGATCTAAAAACCCAGCAGGGAATGAAGTACAACTACACAAGCCTTGTACTTTGCTAAATGAATGTGTATTCCAATAGCACAGTCCTTCTGCAGATGGGAATGTATACAAGAACAGAAGACAAAAGCCAGACTGATTGAACATAAATTATTATTAATCAACATCCTAATTATTTCAAGTCCTAATAAGGGTGAATAAAACAATGTGGAAGGAAAAAAAAATTACCTGCCAAAATATGCAGTTACTCAGCAGAAATCTGCATGCTCCAGGATTGCAACATTTATGGTTTAGAAAATAATAACGCTAGATATAAATATTTTGGTTGATTCATTTCTTGTGAGCACTGCAGTATGAGTGGGTGTTCAGGTTGAGTTAAATAGAGGAAAAACTCTTTATGTGCAGAAAACCGAGAAAGGGTTTTTCATTATTTAGAAATTCTCTTTTGTGTAGATACCTCAGCAGTGACCAACAGATAGATGACACCCTTTGGTTTGATGACACCGGTACATTATGTTCTATAGTTTTAACATGCACTATATAATAAAAGCAACTGAAAACATCTAAAATTGAAGTACTGCCTATTCAAAGATAGCTATACGTGTCACGCACTGAAGGCACAGTTTTGTCGTCAGTAACTACAGACGGAAAACAACACCTAGCTGGCCAGATACATCAACTCTTAAGGAGTGATCGCGAAAGCCTGTGCAAAACCCATTGTGTACAGCGACCTACACCAAGCTGCAATACCAGGGAGAAGCAACATAAGCAATTCTGGTCACGAATCCAGACAGTCAAGCTGGCAAAGCAGGATACAAACTGAAAAGAGCAAGCAAGGTGGCACTGACACCTAAAAAACACACTTTGCAATTTAAATAAGAATTGGTCTATTACAAGCACACATATGCCAGCAGTACTGGCACTTCATCCAGACATCTTTAAATATAAGAGGCAAATCTAGGTGGATGGTTGGATGTTGCTAGTTATATCAAAGCATAAGTGAACTTGTGTGTGACTGACCTGCCCACCTGTCCATGCAGGTACACCGCAGGTTTCACAACACCCATAGATGTCTTTTAACGCCTGCCCTTCCAGCCCAAAACCACTGAATTTATTCTTTAGAATATTTATTGTCTTTTCTGTAAGTTGGGCTACAGTATCAGGCACAAACAAGAAAAATAAACCTACCTCTAACTGAATCCCAAACATAGTCCAGCATGTCTACTTGAGGTTTTCACATTAAAAACTAAGGAAACACAATGCAAAAAGCCTCTTTGCTTTATGTAATTTTTTTTTTTCTGGCCATGGTCAGTAAAAGGAAATATCTACATCTGTTCCTGGTTTATACACATGCAGAACATTTTATAAAATGAAAACAGATTTCAAATCATTTAGATTCCAATGCTAAACCTTCAAAAGCAAATTACCTACAGAAAGTACATGTGTGGGTGTATTCCTGTTTCACTGCATCAACAGCCTTAATCAGCCTTGCATACTATTTCTGATTATGGTTCATTATATAAAATCACGTTGATAACAGTTCAGCTAGAATGTTTCTTAACCCTTCCTGAAAGAGAGAAATACCCTTCTTGCAACCAGTTTTCACCCCTGAGGCGTGCACCTGGGGGCTGACTTTCCCCAGCACACATGACTTTGTAAAAGCCTTAACAGCCGACTTGAAGCCACAGGAATCCGCTTGAACCATCCCTCAGTATAAAGGCTGTGGCTCGTCCCTATGCCAAGTATGGTGACACTTGCAGAAGCCCCCAAGTCCTTGCAGAGCCCCTGCGGAAAGCAGACCTTGAAGGCTAACGCAGCGCCCTGCTCACGCAGAGCTGAAGTGACTCCCACCGCACCAGCTGGAGCCACGTCCCCTGTTCACAAGCTGAAGGCCCTGCTAGGATTTCTCAGGAGTTTTTAGTAACACAAAGAGTGCTTTGGAGCCAAATGTGCCTCCAATTCGCAGGGCTGCATTTTCTTAAGCATGCACACTTTCTTTTTGGTTTTTATATATGTTCCTATTACTCTGAAATGGGCGTTTTATCAATATCACGTATTACCTGTTAGGCGGATCAATATCTGAGAACTACTTGAAAATGTCAGCAATTGTGAAGCATCGCAAGTAATTTCTTGTAGGATTCCCAGTCAGAAAGGGATTGTACCTGTGCTCCACGATCTGCTTGTTAGATTTCAAGATAAATTACATCTTGATTTCACCCTGTAAAGACTAAATGATTTCACACCTCCTGCCATTAAGGAAACTCTGCTTGGTGATACCATCACTGTTGAAAGCAACTCATCCTTCAGTACTGGAACACAGAGTTTTTTAATGGGGAAACCCCGTAAGAAGAATGCTCGTCACTTATGAGAGTTTCAGTAGCTGATTCAGTAACCAGCGTCATATTAGCACTGTTAAGTCTTTCTCATAAAGCAAAAATTTCCCCTTGGTTATGATACCGGCAGCGCAGGGTCTCTTTTGACAAGCATCCTTTGGCAAAAGCTACCCCCAGAATGGGGGAGTTGCACACAAACGTAGTAACATGGTGCTTGCGAGTGCACAGCACCAGCAGACTTCTAAAATTCAGCTTCTACAGACCTTTAAGGACTCCGTTGTGTTACCATCATGTAGTCACTAGTAAGCCACAGGGTGCCAAGCCAAAGCCTTTGAACTGAAGCAGAAACATGAGAGGTGTCACCCACGAGGTGAGACCAAACAGAAGTCCTTTGCTGCCTGCGGGGGCAATTCCTGAGTTTCCACAGGCCTGGTGGGAAGGGAGTTTTCCAACAGACAACGAACCCAAGCAGATGGGGAAACCAGAGCTCCCAAAACATAATTTATCCTCTGACTGAAGGAAATCCTCTTCCAATACCTGCATAAGCTTAAGTCTCTAGGATTTTACACAAAGATGCCAGTGTAACTAAGCTGACTTACGTGCATGTATGTGTTTGGGGGAGGCAGGATAAAGAAACAACAAAAAAATCAGACCTCCATCAGTTCAATTTGAGTTGTAACCTTCACTAAACCTCCTCTAATCCTCAAGCCTACTGTGAGCATGGCAGTGAGATTACAGCAGAAAAATCTATTTGGAGCAGGTCACACAGAGCAAAAAGCTGTTACACCTAAAAACACTGTACAGCTAGTTCTACAAATACCTTCTTTTTTCTACTTTGTCCTCCATCCTAACCATTCAGTCATCATTTACCAAATTCAGTGATCCAAAAAATTGGTTTTTGAGTAGTGAAAGATGGCACAGTTTTAAAACTGCTTGGTGAGCACGGATTCCTAAGATCCCAGAAGTGCTTCAAAATTCTAACTTTCATAATGAAAATATTTGTTTTTCTTTAAAGTAAAGCTTTTAAATAAATTTCTGTTCACCTGTACATTAATACAGACCTGCCAGAAGTGCCACTGAGGATGAGCAATCATTCTACTTGCACATTTCAAACATATAAACTGTGAGGAATGAATGAATAATCTCTCTGAAATTAAACACAGGAATTTTCTGATACTCTTGAGTAGTTCATTACCTCAGAAGAGGGAGTGAAGTTGAATCTTTTTTTTCCTTAATACAATTACTAGAGGGCAGAAATTCTGCAGTGGTGCAAAAGATTTCTGAGTCTTTAGACTCCTTCACATTCATAGTTAAGTGTCTGTTCTTTGTCAACTGTTGCTGTAAAAATATCACCAGATAATTTTTACAGCCAGACAAGATGTTTCCAATTAATTTTAATCTTTCTTAAAGATGCAACAACTGCTCAGGGCAACTCACCATATTGTATTTGGTTCACAGGCCAACAGTTGAAAGTCACCATTTCTTAAAGGCTAATAGGAATGACAAGTGTTTAAGAAGAATTCATAGTTCTAAGACAATTCAGAGTTCTAAGACTGTTTACATATAGTTCATACCCCTTTATATTGCAAAAATAAGATTCATCAAGAAAGCAACTGAAAATATTACTGCTTCTGAATATAACATAGGGTAAGACTTCTCACAAGACATTCATATTGCCCATGATGTTCTTGACAGGTCAAAAATTCATGCAAGTCTCGTATGTGATCATTAAACTAAACATAAGAAAAATAAATGAATTTTGCCAAAATTAACAGATCAAAATAGAATGATGTAATGGGGAGAGAAGTCCTGCCTTGCAGATCTACTACAATTCTTTCAAGGAATCATCCAGCATGGGACATCTGTTTCACATGTGACTGACTTCCTAAATCCTCTAATAAGGTAACTTGCTCAAGACTGTGAAATAAAAAAAAAGGACCATTAGAAGATGAAAGGGGAAGTCCTCATGAATGACTAAATGAGTAAGAACAGGATATAAGTGAACAGACTTTCAAATGTCACTTCCACAGAGGAGAGAGGTTACCAACACTGGGGAACATGCAGTTCAACACTGTTGTGTATAACCTGGAAAAGACACTAAGACTCCCAAGTCTGATGATGTATGGTTACTTGAGCTGGTAACAAAAGATTCAACAGTGAAGAGATTCAACAGCTGGAATGCAAGGAGTTGCAGAGGTATGTCTTGATACTGACTGAATTCCATATATCACTTTATTTCTTCTTTAACATTGATAAATACACAGAGCAGAAAGAGACATTCCCTAACTACACCTATGGAATGGTAAGTCCTAGTCAACATTTTGGGACTTAAGAAATTTGCAGTTATTGTGGACAGATCTCTGAAAACCTCAGTTCAGTGCACCTGGGCAGCAAAAAGAACCTTAGAAATTCTGAAAGGGAAGGTGAAGGGTGGGAGGGTTATGTACTACAAAGTCATGGTGTGTCTACTGAAATATTACAAGCAGTTCTGTTGCCCTAGAAACAGAAAATTTCTATAAAGCCACCAGTATGTATGGATCCCTGTAGGTGTTCAGGGCTAGGCTGGATGAGCTTTGAGCAACCTGGTATAGTGGAAGGGGGGTTGGAACTAGGTGAGCGTTAAGGTCCCTTCCAATCCAAACCATTCTATGATTCTATAATTCACTAAGAATCTCATGACCATGACTTATGGATGCCAAAACTTAGAGAATTGAAAAAGTGGTTGGATAAATTCATATAATAAAAGTCTCATCAAGGGCTTCAAGTGCAAATAGTTCGACATGCAGTTGAGGAAGTTCTTCAGACTTCTAGAAACTAGGAAAACATGCGACGAGATGTATAACTATTTGCGTGCTCCCACCTTTCTCTTCCAAAGAGATGTAACAGTTGTCCGATTCAGAACAGCTATTTTTATGTTCTTACCTAAGATTTATTAAGCTATCAAGTTTTATTAATATGAGAAAATAGCTTAAAGTAATAGATGCTATTTATATTACCATCTCAGATGAAAAGCAGTAGTAAAGCCCTTAAAGACTGTTACACTTGCACTGGCTGTAAGTTTGCATTAAAAACTTGGCTATTACTTCTGTCTTGCAAATTTATCTCCCAAAATCAACATGCTACTCTACTGAAATGGCATTAAAATAAGGGTCATTAAAGTCACAGCAGTCAATAAACTGAGGATGGAAAAAGGCCAACAAAGTAAGGAGCATATTAGGAAAGGATACCAGGAGCAGTGCTGGGGAGGTACAGACTAATGCAGCTTCTGGAAACTAAATTACGTTCAGAACTATGTTGACTTCAAAATACTCATTTAAGACCTATTGTTCAGATGTCGCCTATTCACAAGACTATCTGTCAAATCACAAAAAATAAGCGTTTTCATGTTTTGGCAATTTGCAAATATATGCAATCACAGTAAGAGGAATATATCTAACGGTATTTTAAAAGCTAGTCTGAGGACTTTTCCTATCACAGCAACTGCTCTAACAAAAAGCTCTTTCCGTCAACGCCTTGTCTGTCTTTACCCTATTGAATCTAAAACATGAGCATCTAAGTCAGGTCTTCTCTGAATTGTCCCCTAAAGATGACTTGATGACTTTGGCTCTCTCCTCACTGATTATAGATGGAGTCTACAAAAACACACTCGCTAAGCTAACATTAGCTAGAGTGAGTGGCACCTTCCACCCACAGCTCCCAAAGAGACCACCTTTTTGCAGAGCCATGTGAGATAATGGGAAGACGTAAATCAAACACAGAGGAGTGGAAAGGTACAAGATTATTTTAACAGTCTGAGAGGATCTGGATAATAAGAAAATAAACAGAACAAACAGGATGTGCCTGGGGAAGACAGAAACATAATAGCTTTTTTTTCTTCATGTTATTTATCCTATCCATTCATTCAACGCAGCCAATAGTGCAACGACTACAAAGCTTTCTTTCTAGAAGAGAAAGGAAAGCTTTGATTTCAAGGTGAAAAGAACATTATATATCAAGCTACATCATCAACAGTACCTATCTGAAATTGAAAAAATCTACATACACTAGATGTTACAGAGCTGTGCACTGCTACTACGCCACTGCACTGTAACCGATTTTAAAGAAAAAAATGTAATGTTGGCATATGATAAATGAACTGTGCAAAGGATGCACTAGCAATAGACTGATATTGCCATTTTTTTAAGCATACTGTTTTAGAATTGGTGTAACAACTTCCCACTCTTAGAAAGTCATTGCATCAACCCCAGCGAACTCTATTTTACCTAATTTCAAGGAGAAAAGTCACCAGTTCCAAGTATGACATGAGAAAACATTTTAGTCCTAAGTATATGTGGAATGTGAACAAAGGAAGAGAGTGCAGTGAGAGGGAAAAAGCAGAATGTAAACTGGATGAAAGTCACAAGGAGAGAAACTGGGATGCTGCATTAATGCTTATACACGTGAAAATAAAGTCAATTGATCTCCTTCCACTGCTCCTGCAAATGACCACCAAGAGATTACAGCATCTGGGAATCATGGAAGAACATCCCCTCAAATATATGTAATAATGTCAGTTACATGATGCTAAAATTTTCCGGTTCATTACATTTTATAGACTGAATATTATGATTACTGCTCCTGTAAGAATTAAGTTTTATTGAGTTTGGTTACATCTGAAGTCTTTGTGAAAACTACGTATATTCCTAGTACAGATGAAAAAAATTTTGAGGAATGTAAGAATATTTTAATTCTTCAGTTTTCACTTAGCACACTGTTTTCATCTGAATTACATACCCAAAGTAAATTAAGACAATCCTATCTGACTAAAGAATTTGTAGAAGGGATCAAATTAACTTTAAAAAAATTTAAAATAGAATAATTCAAAAATTTAATTTATTTCCATTGTTTGGACACTATTTTAATTTTGATACACTTTCTGTTGCAGTACATTGACCCGCAGCACTAGTGACACCTGCAGAACCCAACACCCACCCATCCATCCCCACCTCACAGGTGTCCTCAAATAAGTGGTCAGAGCTCCCTTAAGATACATCTACAGAAGAAAACAAAAGCATGAAGAACACAGACCAGAGACCTAAAATTGAACTTTATAAAGACGAAAGGCAACCCACAGTGCAGAGGTTAAGTGAAAGTTTGAGAAACAGAAGCGATGATGACAACTAATTGTGAACATCCACAAAGATTAGCTTCCACTTTTCAAATCCAGCATGAAATGTTAAGTTTCCAAATAGAAAACTATTTAAAATATTAATAAGAAAAATATTTCTTAACTGAAATAGTTTCGTATCAGCACAGCAGCTAAAAAGTAGGTGGTTGAAATACCATAAAAACACACCTTTATCATCATTCCTATATAGAAATTCCTATATAGGCAGGCCAAAAAAATTACACCTGTATTTGTGAAAAAAAAAGAATCAGCAGATAATGAGTTACTATATTGGTTTTTGAGTTGCTATTAATATACAGCAGTGTAACAATCCGTTGTGTATTCTGAACAGATGCTGATTGATAACAAGAAGAAGTGGCAGCAGCAAAGTGCTGTGTTTCTAGGGTATTGATCCTAACAAATATTATTTTAGATCAAACAGCCTAACTTCCAGCAGAGAGTCTGTATTAGCACATAATTCCTGCAGCTAATGATCAATAGTTAATCAGCAGTGGAGAAAATGAGCAGAGAGAAGCCTTTGGTGCATACAGAGAATTACCAGGCATCTTGAAATACTTGCGTAAAATGAAAGCTGTTGGCAACAAGAGTGGGGGAGAAAACAGCAGCTTACTAAAAAACACAGTATTTTATACATGAATTGCCAATGTAAATAATTTATTATCCATAGCACTATTCAAACCAGAACATAAATAAGCAGACAGTACAGTACTACAATATTTCGCAGTTAAAAATCAGTTCACATACAGTGGAAACTCTTGAAAAGATTCCTTTGCACCCTTACAAGCATTGAGAAATTGTTCAAGTCTTTTCCAAAACACTCCCATGCTGTCAGGTAAAAGGGCTATGATTGCAAAATTGAGGGACACTACAAAAATGCAGCGTTCCTACAAGCCTTGATTCGGTAAGAGGAGGAAAAAGTACAAAGGTTCTTTTTTTTTTTTCAATCTGGTTATACTCGTAACTGCATTATAACTTGGTGATCTTTTTAAGCAACCTCATTTCTCACACATGGCCCTAGCAACTAGGAATGTCTTTTTCTGAGAGCAGATCATCATGACAAGCATCTAGGAACTAACAGGTTAAGAAGTCCAAATCAAACTTCAGGCTCATAAGCACCTGGCTTTAAAGAAGTGGGTTGATTTGTTTTCAACCCTTACTCACTCTACCCTTCTGCATAAAAGCCTTATTGTCCAAACTTGAATTAATGTAATTCATACTCTTACTTGTTAAACCTTAAAATATTAATGTGAGGATGACAGGTCTTCTACTGTTAAAAAAACATTTTAAGTTATTTTTCTTAGTATAACAAAGATGACTTTTAAGTCAAATAATTACTTGAAATAACGACTCTGTACACAACCAAAGCAATGCACTGGGCTGTGCCACACAAGTGCAAAAATAGGTATTAAATTCTTTAAGGAAATGGGAAAAAAAAAATGTTCATCACTAAGGAGCTCCTGTTATCAACGGGCTATGTTTTTGGCCCGAGAATACACTACCATGGTATGCAGCATGCTATGCATTGCTTCTCTGATAAAGTCATTAGCCAAAATAAAAATAGACTTCTTAGCAGTATGGATTTCTCTTCAGGATAGGTGTCCCTTCTGTATCTTTTTACTTAATGAATAGGAAGAAAGTACAGCACAGCCAACCATTAATGCAAGACTGAGAAAAAAACACAGCATGAAACAATTCACAAGTTCATCTTCCATCTAAGACACAAACATGCAGGTATATTCAATGTCATTGCATACATTTCTTTTCAACAGTCTCCCCATTACCTCAAAAACACAGTGTTATTTCCTTTTTCTCCAATATCAAGGGCCAAAGTTGATTTCTATATCCATACAATATTTTATGGGTTTAGTTGTAATCCTCATTAAAAAAAGGCAAAACAATCAAGCCCTAGAAATGCAACTGGCATATACAAGTGTGCACGCAGCGTTAATAAATCAGAATACTATGGGGTTTCTTGTGAAGTAGAGACAAAAACTTTAGTCAGTGGCTCTGACAACCTGCACAGCAAACTGGTTTTCTTTCTATGCTCCTGCCTAAGGATGCACACTGGAGTGTATCAAGGCTTTTCACAACAGACAAGAGAACAACTGATTCACTTACCAAGTAAAAAACCAAAATAGAAACAGAAACATGACAACCATGTATTTAAATGATGGAGCAATGATTTGCAAATGTAAACTCCTATTACTTCCAAATTATGGAATAATTATTTTATTCTACTAAAGGTACTGGAATGCACTAGAGATGAAAATAGAAAACACTGGTTTGTCCAGTAACCCCTTCTAAACCATCTAAAGAGACCTCAAGAATCAGGTATGCCTCACACTGAACTAAGATATTTTGATATATTACAACAGATAAACATTGTCAATATTAGTATCTCTGCCTGATTACTCAAGACTTGACAAACCTGACAAGGTTCAAAACCAACCTGTAACCTGTTTCAGAAAAAAATCCCAAGGAAATGTATATTTTCAACCTTAATGTGTCATTAGAACTAAGTTAGAATTATATTAAAATCCTATTATAGCAATAGAGGCCTTAGTTCTCCAACATATCATGCCACTTTCATTTTTTGGTTCAATTTTTAGTACTCCTGTACTATGTTTTCATCGCCATGTATCCACTATTTCAGTGGCAGGAGACGAGAAAGTTCTTAAAAGGCAGTGGTATTTCAAATATTTATGGTTATATGGATGAAGAACTTACAGTAAGAGGGGGAAACCCTACCAAAACTCAAGAACAGCAGCATGAAACTAAAATTTTTCTCAGCCTTTTGCAGAAGTATATTATTTGCCCTGGTGTAGTAACCGAGAGAGAATTTGCTAGAGATTCATGAGATTGAAGCACAAGTCCTGTGCACCGTTAAAATCCTACTCAGAACATTCATCTGTGAAATCTCAGTAGAGAACTTGTGCTGGCCATCAAATTAATACCCAAGTTTACAACACACTAACAGCTTTATCAACCACATTTGTATCCAATACCAACAAGGGGGTTGTGGCGAGGTGGGTGTTGGTCTCTTCTCCCAACTAACTAGTGATAGGATGAGAGGAAATGGCCTCAAGTTGCGCCAGGGGAGGTTTAGATTGGATATTAGGAAAAATTTCTTCACCGGGAGGGTGGTCAAGCATTGGAACAGGCTGCCCAGGGAGGTGGAGGAGTCACCATCTCTGGAAGTGTTCAAAAAACGTGCGGATGTGGCGCTTCAGGACATGGTTTAGGGGGCACAGGATTAATGGTTGGACTTGATGATCTTGAAGGTCCCTTCCAACCTTAGTGATTCTGTGAATACTGACAGCCAGACAAAAAAAAAAAAGTACTAACATTACCTACACTTCCAGGTTTTTCCAAACTAAATTGTGTTTCTATGATTCCTTATGAACTGAAAACTTACAAAATTTCACGATTTGCAAAGTGCCAGAGCTGGCTCAGCAGGCCAATTACTTAACAAATGTTTATGGTGCTTTAACAGCTGCTTGTCATTTACAGAAGTTGAGGCAGTTCTGATCTGGAGGAGAACACTAATCCTAATTAGCTCTGATCCCAGCACCAAAAAGAGCTGCATCATCACTCCATGATCTACAGTCAGGAGGTTTTTAAACTTAGTGCTTGATTAAGAGTTCCCCTGCTGGGAACTGTGTTTATTTGGAGTTGTTGTCTTGTGCTGCCATGAGCTTCCTGAATATCCATGTGTGTGTAACAAGCTTCTCTGAGAAGGTAGGAATAAAGAAATCTATAAAGTTACGGAAGTCTCCTGTCAAATATAATTGGTCATGACTGTAGTACTCAAAGGAGTAGCAGTTTGGGTAAGCCATAGGACTAGGAGCATGTATATGCAGAGTAAGGAGCCTGCATTCTGCCCTGCACAATCTTTTCCTCTCCTGTCTTGTCTTTCTTCAACTCAGTGTTGTGAATATTTTTTTTTAATTGGACTCCAGTGATGATAAATCAAAGATAACTGAAGATTCTCCATGCAATCACAGCTTTGTTTTGTTCTAACAAAGCTGTAGGTTCCAAGTTTCAAGATAATTGAAGAACTCACTCAAACACCACGGATTTCAGATGAGCAAAGTGGACTGAAGAAGATGGACAGAGCAAGCAAGCACATCGGTATGAAAAGAACATGCAGGATGGAAAGAAACTAACCCACCACCTCCCACCCTGCAGACCCAACTCACATTACTGATGCTTGCTGAGACACAAGCCCCATCTATTGGCACAGTCCTAGTGTGTGCCTCCTGTACCTCCTCTACACAGTTCATACAACCATATATCCTCTCCATACCATGAAACACTACAGCTACAACCAAGCCTGCAGATGCATACTGCTTGGCAAAGCGAGGGGCAGCACCATCTGTGGCCACCCAGGACAGGTATGGTCTAGATTTTGCCTGCCTGTTTCTGGGTGAACGTTTGGCCTTGCCACTACTTAATCACCAGTTTTCACAACAAAATACTCCGTCCTGAGAGCTTTACACCTCTGCACTAATAGAAATCAGCAGCCAGTTAACACCCAGAATGTTGGTGGATTTTTTTTTTCCCCCCTTTTGGAGTGAGGGAGGAGCGGTAAGGGGAAGGCACTGATGGATGGGCAAGTCTGTTCACAAAAACCTCACGTCCTTAGGAAACCCAGGCTGAACACAGACCCCTATACAAAAGATCCCCTTGGCGGGGGCGGGGGGGGGAGGAAGAGCCAATAGACTAGGGAAAGGGTTTACATAGTACAAATTCTTGTACATTGACAAAGAACAGAAACTTTGAAAGAAATACCCGTCAAAAGACCCAACCTCACAATGCTGAAAGGAAGGCTAGGAAATCTTTGCATGACAGGGCTGCTTTTCACATGTCTTTAAAATGTGAAGCCACTAGTTACTAATGGGTAAGAGCAAAGATCCCACCCAACACCTGCTTCAGCAATTCGGTTTAATAGCAGTCCTTCACCAGCTTTGACAATTACTCCCACACTCTCCTGTAAAAGACTAATGGTTTGACAAAAATAAAACAAAGATCAGGGTCTACAGTGAGCTGCCTGAGATACATGCTATTTGACAGAAGGTGATATTAATCAACCTTTCGGCATGCTGATGTCCAGACTTCAAAGAATTTCATTTTATATCGAGAGATTTGGGTGTCTGGTTAAAATGGCAGCAGACAATTTTACTTTTTATTTTATTATTTTCTATAGCCTGCATCTTAGCATGCAGAAATAATGCTCATACTTATGTAATGAGGATTATTTCAGTACCAACATCAATTTGTGTACAGCAGCTGCTAAAAGCTGAAGCTGTCAAGAAACACAAGGTGACAAAGCAGAACACCCCCCACCCTCACCGCCCAACTGTACCAGCAATTCACAACATTTTCACTAGTATGTGAATCTTGCCTTTAGGAAGCAGACCAAGACTTATCAAGTCAAGGTGGGAAGGAAGGATGGGAAAATGAGCAGAAAATACCTTTTTAATTTTTTCTGTATATGATATATAATATGGTTGTCAAAACCATCAATCAATAGCTTGTATGTAGGATGCAAGTAACTAAGACAGTATCAGTCTTCCAAGAAAATTGTTCTTATGCATTTTAAAGCTGAATAGTCTTTAATTAACAGACCATAAAAGCAGCCAATATATGAGACGTTATTTTAAAAAACAATGTACTTAATTAGTTCTGTAATAAATTTAAGATAAAAAAATTATACAGATTAAGTTTTGCCTTATCTTAAATACTGAGAAAAGGATCTAAATTTACAGTGGGAAAACTCATCTTTTCTCAAATACAGGAAAAAAAAAAAAAGGCTCCATGTAATGAGTCAGACACTATATAAAAAAACCCCCACTGACCTACCCAAAACCCACAAACAACCTTGAGCTTGTTTTATGGAGGCAAGCCAAATAAACTCCATATTTCAAATCTACAAGATATGTGACCTATATCACACAGAAGAAACACCTTAATTACAGTTGCTCTTAAAAGAGAGTGACCATCATACAAAGTTATTACTGCCCTACCTGGTCAAGTGAGTTCAGGTTAAGACATCAAGAACTACAAGTCTGGATTTCCCCTTCAAAGATGAGAACAAGGAAATTTCTGCCTGCCTCGGAAGATAAAAATAGCCAAAACTCCATGTGTTATTCAGCTGTATGAAAAACTTACATTTTATTAAAAAAAGGAGACATCATGGATGAGACCACTGGCAACAACTACATACATCTTCCTGTACAACCAGAATACCACCAGATCGTAGGTGGTGTTGTCAGAAGGTGAGATCAGACAGAAGATCTGAAGAAAACATGGGCAACTCCTCAAGCAGAGAAAGGAGGTTTGTCAGCGGTTAAGAGGCAAGAGATCTGCAGCCCAGAACCTGCCTTACCTCAGGCTCACTGCTGCCACACATTCACCTCTGACAGGTGATATATAGGTTAAAAGAGTGGTACTACAGCATTTCACAGTTCTTCCCCTATCAGCCATAAGATGTGATATCCAACATCTTGATTTAATAATCATAGCCTGGGAAAAATATCCATTACTTTAAAGTCACATTTTCTCTAGTGCCTTTCATTTAGTCTCATAGCTAGCAAATATTTTTAACTGTATCTCCAATATCAATATTTATTAAATAGAAAACTGTTCAAAATGACCAGAAACAAGATAATTTAACATTAATGCAGCACAGACAATATTTCATTACAGGCAAGCTTCAATTGAAAGATGAAGATATCACAAGATAAAGGTATTTAGCCTATGCAGGTTCCAATCCCACAGAAACCATCAAGTTATTTACGCTTAGGCAAGAACCACCAAATCAACTGCATTAGTAGGATACTAACGCCTCTTGGCAGTGAGCCATTCATTGATCTCTTCAGCCTCCATTAAGACATCACTGAGGAAGTCAGCTGAAAACATAAAGCACATATTACAATTCTTGTGTAAACTCAGCAGTAAACTGAAGAGCCATAATAATCAAGTTTTAAAGCTAAATTTTGTGTTTCGTGGTTTTCCTCTTCAAATCCTTTCCATTAAAAGGACAGAAATTAAAAAATAAGGAACTCACCAGAACAACAGAAAAATGTGTCTTGAATGGTCTGCAAGGCTAACATTCACCTCCGTTAAAAGATCTTCTATACAACAACTGTGTAATCCCTATTGGGACAAACTACATTTTTTACCAGGCAGGAAGAAGTTATTTAAGACCAAATTGGCAAGTGTCACTTACCACAGGAATTTCTTTTCGGAACTGCGTGAAGAAAAGTATTACCGGCTGTATTGGGTTTGTGTGGCAAGGTTTTGGTAGCAGCGGGGGCTGCAGGGGTGGCTTCTGTGAGAAGCTGCTAGAAGCTTCCTCTGTGTCCCATACAGCCCATGCCAGCCAGCTCCAAAACAGACCTGCCACTCCACCCCACCCCACCCGCCCCAAAAACGGCCCTGCCACTGGCCAAGGCCGAGCCCAGCAGCGATGGTGGTAGCGCCTCTGGGATAACATAGTTAGAAAGGGAGGAAAAAGCCAAAGCAATGGCACTGGAGAGAGGAGTGAAAATATGCAAGAGAAACAACTCTGCAGACCCCAAGGCCAGTGAAGGAGGAGGGGCAGGAGGTGCTCCAGGCCCTGGAGCAGAGGGTCCCCTGCAGCCCGTGGGGAAGCCCACGGTGAGGCTGGCTGTGCCCCTGCAGCCCATGGAGCTCCACAGGGGGAGCAGATCTCTACCTGCAGCCTGGGGAGGACCCCACGCCGGAGCAGGAGGGTGCCTGAAGGAGTCTGTGACCCCGTTGGAGGCCTGTGCTCCTGGTGGGACCTCTGGCCCCATGGAGAGAGGAGCCCAGGCTGGAGCAGGGTTGCTGACAGGGCTTGAAACCCCATCTGCAGGGGTGGCTTCTGTGAGAAGCTGCTAGAAGCTTCCTCTGTGTCCCATACAGCCCATGCCAGCCAGCTCCAAAACAGACCTGCCACTGGCCAAGGCCGAGCCCAGCAGCGATGGTGGTAGCGCCTCTGGGATAACATAGTTAGAAAGGGAGGAAAAAGCCAAAGCAATGGCACTGGAGAGAGGAGTGAAAATATGCAAGAGAAACAACTCTGCAGACCCCAAGGCCAGTGAAGGAGGAGGGGCAGGAGGTGCTCCAGGCCCTGGAGCAGAGGTTCCCCTGCAGCCCATGGTGAAGAACACAGTGAGACCGGCTGTGCCCCTGCAGCCATGGAGCTCCACAGTGGAGCAGAGATCCACCTGCGGCCTGTGGATGCCCGAAGGAGTCTGTGATCCCATGGGAAGCCTGTGCTGGAGCAGCCTCCTGGCAGGACCCATGAACCCACGGAGAGAGAGGAGCTCACACTGGAGCAGGTTTGCCAGCAGTGACATCTGAGACAAAAAGAAGATTCTAGTGTGCAGGTCGGTAGGAGTTAACACAATGAAAAAGATTAATGAAACCGGATCTGGTGGTCAAGAAGATAAAGAAGTATTTGTACTTAAGCAGTAAACCGTGAAGGCTTTGCTGTTCCTGCACTCTTGAAAGATGTAACTGTCATGAGGTCAGCAGAATCCACAGTAACAGGGGTAAAGGTAAAGGCGGCAGAGAGATCACGACCACCGACTCAACTGAGGGACTCCTTCTAGGAGCACGCACCCCAGTTAGGAGATGTGTAACCAGTAATAAGCAATGTGGTAATTACTTGCCAATGACTAAACTTGGGTGGGTTCTCTATTGTTTACACTAATTGTGTAATGGGATAAATATATAGTGATTACTGTGTGGTGCACTAGCTTTGTGGAATACCACCTAGCACCCACATCTGCACAAATATGCTATAAATAAAATACCTCTATTCTGCATGTATATTGGCATGTTGCACACCAGGTACACGACCCCACTTTTGGGACAGCAATACCAGGTACACGACCCCACTTTTGGGACAGCAACAACAGGACTTGCAACCCCATGGGGGACCCAGGCTGGAGCAGTCTGTCCTTGAAGGACAGCATCCCGTGGAAGGGACCCAGGCTGGAGCAGTTTGTGAAGAACTGCAGTGTGTGGGAAGGACTCATGTTGGAGAAGTTCATGGAGGCCTGTCTCCCATGGGAGGGACCCCATGCTGGAGCAGGGGCAGAGTGTGAGAAGGAAGGAGCAGCAGAGACAAAATGTGATGAACCTACCACAACCCCCCATTCCCCATCCCCCTGTGCCGCTCGGTCAGGGAGAGGAGGGAAAGAATTTGGGAGTGAAGCTGAACCTGGGAAGCGGAGGGGGTGGGGGGTGTGTTTTAATATCTGGTTTAATTTTCATTACCCTACTCTGATTTGATTCATAATAAACTGAACTGATTTCCCCAAGTTAAGTCTGTTTTGCCCACGATGGTAATTGGTGAGTGATGCCTCCCTACCCTTCATCTCTACCCACGAGCCTTTCCTTATATTTCCTCTCCCCTGCCCAGCTGAGGAAGGCAGTGACAGAGCAGCTTTTGGGGGAAAACTGGCATCCAGCCAGGGTCAGCCCAGCACACCAGCTTGTTCGGAGTGAATGCCTCCCACTGGGTTATTTAGCACATGTGAAAAATAATTCATTGATTCTAAAGCTTCTATTGATTACAGATAATCTGCATCTGGTTCTGCCTCAAAATACTGATGGTATGTGCCAAGAAATGTCATTTATTGTACCTTACCACCACCCAAAAAGGTGTCCCCAATTTTTATTTTCCCCAAAGAAGCAAATGGCTACAGAATATACCAATTTATATTCAATTTTGTATACAGTATCACATTTTTCATCAACTAGGATTCATTTTAGTATTTAACACAGTGGAAAAAGATTTTTATTTCAGACTTGATTGCAAAATTACAGTGACATGGATAAGCTTTTGATGGAGGCACCGGATGGGCAAACCAGGGTTGATGCACAGCTGATTCTGCTGTTCACAAACCTGGAAGACCTGGCTGGGGATGTGATGCTCAATGGTAGCCTTGGCAGCAGTGACAGAAACAGAGGTGGTTAAGAGCCTGAGGGAATTGAGGAAGAAGAGTAGTAGAGCACAGGATCCTGGACTTTGGAAGACATGACACAGGAAACAGACCCTTGGCTAAATAGGAAAATCCTGATTGAGCTCCAGGGCAAAATAAAACTGTATACAGGAGGTGGAAGCAGGCAGAGACTAGCAAGGAAGAATTTGGAAACACTGCCCAGGCATATAGACAGTGTCAGGAAATTCATATATGGTACCACCACATGGAACCTTCAGTAATTTAAAACATCTAAATAATTTGAGATGAAAACAGAACCACTATAGTAAGTAGAATAAGAAATAAACTAAAACACTGATAGAGCCAAAAGTATTTAAAAACAACCTTATTATCTTGATCCTTATTGCTAGCATTTCCTCCAGATTGGTTTGTCCCCCCACCCCCCCGTCATTTCTTTTGTTCTTAAAAACGATGATGGAAACATGACAAGCAGCTTCTTACACTGGATATTACAAGTCTGAAACCACTGAATTATCTTCCATTATTTCCCTCTGGCACCCAGATTTCAAGAGTATTCCACGCAGCTCCACATCATGCCCTAACTGTTCCTCTAACAGATCCTGATGTACAGAGATACTACATAACCCACTTCAGGAACAGCAGACCAACAGGTATTATACCTCATAGAATAAGGCTCAGGGAAACAGCTTTTCCCCTTCCCAATTTGATTATCCAGTCATTACACACCAGACATGGCTGTACCTTATTTCAGTCAAAAATCAAACACCCTAAAACTTGACCCCACCTTATACTACTGACCTATATTTGCTTAAAATCCCAAAAAGTAAAACCCCAGAATGAAAAGAAAAAAATCCACATTACTGTTTAACCTCCAAGTGAGTGTTACTGACCCCCAAAGAGAAAACATTCATTTGGACTTTGATGATCAACCAAGCTTGCTGAGAGGAAAAGCCTGAAGTTCTGTCATGGTTTAGCCCCAGCCAGCAACTAAGTCCCACGCAGCCGCTCACTCACTCCCCCACGGTGGGACGGGGGAGAGAATCGGAAGGGTAAAAGTGGGAAAACTCATGGTTTGAGATAAAGACAGTTTAATAAGTAAAGCAAAAGCCGTGCACACAAGCAAAGCAAAACAAGGAATTCATTCACCACCCCCCATGGGCAGGCAGGTGTTCAGCCATCTCCAGGGAAGCAGGGCTCCATCACGCGTAATGGTTTCTTGGGAAGACAGACGCCATAACTCCGAACATCCCTCCACACCTTCCTTCTTCTTTCTCCCAGCTTTATATACTGAGTATGACATTATATGGTATGGAATATCTCTTTGGCCAGCCTGGGTCAGCTGTCCTGGCTGTGTCCCCTCCCAGCTTCCCGTGCACCCCCAGCCTGCTCACTGCAGGCCAGCACGAGAAGCTGGACTGTCCTTGACTACTTAGCAACAACTCAAAACATCAGCACCTTATCAACATTTTCTCATCCCAAATCCAAAACATAGCCTCACACTAGCTTCTATGAAGAAAATTAACTCTACCCTGGCTGAAACCAGGACAAAGTTCATAAAGGACTAGCATGGTAACTCAGAGAGAAGATGACATTGTGGCTGTTTAGATGCAAACTGTTGCAAGGTGCTAGAAAAAACTATGTATGCTTTTCTTTTCTAGAAAAGCAGAAACTAAACCCAAACAAAAACAGAAAAGCCAGCCAAAACTGTTGCAATTACACTGGCAAATATGGCATAACTAAGTTTTCAGAGTGAGGTGGCAGTGATGAAGAACTTCATGTACAGCAGATTAAAATTAATTTTTGAAGCTGAAGATTACATGACTCAGCCTGTACTCATCACCTCTATGAAGACATCACTCTGCTACTGAAATGTCAGCTCCTCAGCTTCAACACTCGGCAGAATTTGAAGCACAGTGTTTGCTTTCTTCCAAAACTTCACATTATGGCTTGAATTCTCCATAGCTATGTCCTTTCTGGAAGTTTGAAGTTAAGCCAATGCAGCACCCTACCCGCCACCAACTCACACAAGGAACAGATGTTATTTTCTCCCCTCACATTCTGCTCCATTCAGCTACGTGGTGGATTGCTCTAACCGCTGTGAAGCCTGGTAACGAGCTGCGCTCCCCTCACCTTCACCTTCAGCCAGTGCCAAAGAGAGTTCGCCATATAAACACAAGCATTCCCTTACAGGCAACAACATGCTTACTGTTGCTGGAGACAGCTCTTTGCAGTTTCTACCCTAACACGCCAAAAGGCACAGAACAGCCAGCACGCACTGGAAACCAGAATAAATGCAGAAGTCCATTTCATCACTTTTTTGGGGGTAGGTATTTCAGACCAGCTGTTCTAACTACCAGCGGAAAAGCAGTCAGGGAGGCAAGTATTCAAGTCGCAATGTATCACAATGCCACGCTTGTGCAAGCCCTAGTGATATCTCAGATGGTTTAAGACTTTACTTCTTTCTAAGACTGACAACAGAAATGGTATTTTGCACATCCTTTTTTAGACTCAATCCAGATTTACACATTAATAAGCGCTACACCACAAGTTAGCTTCAAAGTATAAAAAACAAAGTGACATTCCTTAAATATTTCAACCATGTTTATCGATTCAATATCTTAGTTTCAGAAGAAAAGCCATTCATGGAATTATCATATCGCTCCTGATTGACTGAGGTTTATATTCTACACATAATACACTTTCAAACATAAGCAGCAAAAAAAAAAAAGGGGGGGGGAGAAAAAAAACCCTCAGCATGCATTTAACAATTACCTTGTGTTGTTATGGTAACTAAGTATCTCTGAAGAAGCAAGAACAAAAGGGGGGAAAAATCCCACTGCAAATCTTCCTATAAATTCTGCAGGCATATGTATTTTCTCCATTGCAGATTCAAATGAATGCTGTAGAGTATTGCTCTAAGTACCACATCCCCTCCATGAGATGTGGGTAAACATTTTTAAATGCTCGTGGAGATACTGAAGCATGAAGCTGAAGCAAAATTTGATTCCTCTACAAGGAGGATGGCTGTTCAAATCAGCCATTCCATGAGACCATTAAATTCCCAAACGCAGGTGTCCTCTAAGAGGCTCCCAAGGAATCTCTTTGTGCAATTTCTCTGGAGCCCACAGCTGGAAAATGCCAGAAAACCTTAGCACAGACAAAAGGGGGAAAAACTATTCTCTTACAGGGTACTACACAGAAGAAAATGGTTCAAGCCAAGATCTCTCTTCCCACCCTCTGTTTCCCTGCTTCCAATAGTTTTGGTGAAGTTATCTTGGTAACTGATATCCAAGAAAACAGAAAACCTAATGAACAAAATACAAAGCAAAGCAAGAGTCTTTTTTTGTAAGAACTGAGATGAAGTGTCAAGGAGATTTATTTGAATACATGTATTTATCAACATTTTATGGATGGGGACAGGAATTTATGGTTTTAAGCAACAACCATAGACTCAAATACTCACTTTAGCCAACCCAGCATAATTTTGAGAGTTTAAGGGGGCTGAGGGGGATGTCCTGTTTTGGAATTAGAAGTCTTCGGTTTCAAGTTTAGTATCTCTAAAGCAAGTTTCAGAAAGTTTTTTACTACAGAATTATTAATAAACATATTTCAAAGTCTACACATGAGGACAGCTGCTCAGTTCTCCTGCAGAGGGGAAATCAGGTTAATAGTATGGTCAATAGTAGGAATCAAAGAGAGACTCTGTGGAGACTGTATCTGTGGATGTACTGTTTCAACTCTTGAGTGCCTCTCTGGATAAATGCAGACTTTTTTTTTTTTTTAAGCAGATTATAGTCTAAGTTCAAAGAACAGCACATACTTTTTTTTAAACATACATGGGAAAAAACCCCAAAGCCCTGAGGTTCATTCTCGGAACTTGCTAGATCATACCTGAAATCAGTTGAAACACTGAAGGGGCTACAATCAAGCACTTACAGTGGGGACTCTCAAATAAACTTCATTGTAAAAAGCAATGTTACTATCCTTGGAAAAAATGCAATGGGAAATCCATTTGTACAGTCTACCAAATGATGTTTTAACTACTTAACCTAGTACCTAGCATGTGCTTTACAAACTGACAATACAATTAAATCAGTGGGGGTGGGGGAAAGCTGCTGTCTTTAACATTCACAGCATGTACCATCACCCAACCTACCCAGGAATTTAGTAAGGTTACAACTCATTTGCAACTTACACATTTTGTGCTGCCACTCACTGACTTGACTATAAAGCCATCACTTTAAGTGCAGCTTCAGTCAACTTTTTCCAAAACATTTAGTATACTGTCACATACTGTAGATAAAAGTACGCCATAGAAAGCGTATTTAAACAAAGAAAAAAGGTAAGACAACATCCCTGTGACCCTTAAGATACTTTAGCAACTGGAGCTCAGACAGAAAAATGCTAATGACAAACATAACCTTGAAACATGAGAATAAGAGACAACTATTAATAGAAGGCTAATCTTAAGTCTCACTTTACATAATGCACGAAATTGCAGTAAAGTCAAAGTTCACTAACATCAATAATGTACTTCAAGAGCTCCATCTAGGGTAATGATGACAAGAATGAAAATTTCTCAGAATTTTTAAAGCGTTTTGATTCTAGAAGAGTTTATTCTTCACGCCCTTAAAAGCGGCATTTAACGACAATTTGACATTACCAAAGGGAAGTTTCTGCTGACCATTCATGAAACTACTATAGTTTGCCTTTTTCCCCACCTCTCTTCCTGGAGACCATTGTGAAAACATAAACCTTGTGTCTTTCATGGCAGAACAACATCTGAGCCGAATCCCAATCAAAACGTACAGCCATTTTGCTAAACTCACCAAGGCTACAAATACACTCAGACTTCACATTCACTGTGATGCAAATTATTTTTCAAGGGAATGCTTGAGGAAAAGGATAGCGACACAGGCATGAGTAGTAGCAGAGGTGCTGACAGCAAGGTTTATGAATACATTTATAAATATTTTTCAACTACGAGGTCAATCCTTTGGCCAAGATGTTGTGTAACTGGACCCAGAACTGAAGGACAGAAAGCATCAGACATTCTCCATCTCCGGCTCACAAGATTACAAACACTGCCTCAGCTTGAAAGCCAGACATACTCTTTGACCATTGATGTTTATATACCTATTTATTGTCAGCATTTCTCTCAAATTTTATTAAAAACTACAAATTCGGCAGAGTTCTGGAAAGCTTTTAGATCTGCTAGATAGGGCAGATCTAAAAATACCTTTTAAAAGCTACCATTTAAAATTCTTTTTTGGTAGCACAGACAGATTTCAAAAGGCATATTCAGTGAAGGATGGAGGGAAGCTAGTGTTTTACTTGACACCAGTTTGGTGGTCCAGGCATATGCATGTGAAATCACGCAGGGTAAAATAAGCAAAGCTCACCAACTATTAAAGATTTAACTCAATTAAACTGTTACTCTGTAACCTTAATATTCTTTCAAATTACTACTATTGACCCAAGCTCCCCAAAGGCACTATCTTACAAAGCAATTATTTTCAAAAAACTAAGGTGGTTCTCAAAGCTCTGAGAAATCAGCATACCAAGAAAATGACGCCAAGCAATGAAATGGTTTCTGCAACATGGAAGATCCCATCCTGCCTGTCCACTTACAGTCACTGCAGTTCCACATTACACTTAAACATTTTACTACCTCCTCTATCACTTGGAAAGGGATAGCATTTTTCATTTTTCACATTTCAAACATGAGCTCTTTACTCTGACCATTTAATTCTTCTTCAGCAAAGCATTTGTGATGAAGACTATTTTCAAAAAGAAAAGTGCTGTAACAGTTTCATCACTATTACCTACTTCTCAATACAACAACCATCAGCAAAAAAGGGTTAAGCCATTTAAACTCTGAACTGCATCGTATAGCTTTCCCAAACCACTGGAGCTGGATTGAAAATTGAAACAGTGCTAACCTCAGTGAATCTTACTTTACCCCATTAAGTGATCAAGAAACCAAGACAACTCTAAAGAGATCATGAAATGAATAACACAACATACAACTCAAGGGTATAAACAGATTTTTGTCCAGGAAAAAAGTATTTAGTAAAACCCCAAAGGGCTTCTGGATCAGATTAGGAGCGCCACTTCAGCCACAACTCCCAGGTGACTCCTGAGTTTTCTTAGTTTGCTGGAATACTTTCATACAAACTTGAAGAGTGCTGTCCATTGCCTAATGCAACAAAAGCTGGAAAAAGCCATGAAGTTCAGCCACACTTGTTAGTCAAATATTAGCATTGAATTTGCTATACAAGAATCAGCAACAATTTTTGCTCTTCTGTCAAAAATGTAAAAGCTGGAACAACTCACCAATTTTTATTGATTATAGTAATTTTCCCAGTGATCAGAAAAAACAGTATTTTATTTTAATTCACACATATTAAAGAGCCTGGCTGATTTACTTTGCTAGCAGAATAGATAAGGAGGATCTGCTCCAAGAAAAATCAAACTTTAGAAATGGAGATTGAAGTCACTGCTGAATGACAAAACAAACTGATTTCCTGTGGCAGAAAAATTTCATCCAGGTATACAATTTAATTTCTTTTCATGAGATATTGGAAGGGTTATTATCAAATAAAGATATGTTTCCAAGAACATTAATGTGTCACATGCTTTAAGGAGATCAAGCATATCAAAAACATGAGAGAAATCCTTGGGGGATAGAAAGAAGGTGAAATTTCCTCTGATTGACTCAAGAGAAAGGAAATTTCTTCAAAGGACAAAAGAAGTCTTCCTTCTAAATTAAAACCAGACTCATTAATGCAGCAGTCCTGAAGCAAAAATTTCAGACCAGCTAGAAAGGAAACAGTTAGATGGATGTTTCAGCCAGCATTATACAACTACACTATCATCCTGTGAGGTATCAGAGAAGTTATGACAGCTCCTACCTTGCAAAAATAAAGTCCTGAGGAGAGGAAGAGACAGGGCAACCACCTCCCCTCAGTCCGGAGGGGATGAGGAGCAGAGACTCATGGCTCCACAGGGTTCCCAGGAAATTTGAGACTCTCATCTACTGGAATACCTATTCAAAACCAGAAACTTCAACAAACCACCAACTCTGAGGACCCTGAAACTTGAGAGACAAAAATGGGCTGATTTGAGGCACGTAAAAATATTCATAATTGGTCTCTTCCCAAAACATTGAAAGCAGTAACAGTCCTGTTTAGAAAAGTCAGTCCCAACTCTGCTCTACACACTTTTGGATGCCTCAGAGACTCTAAACCCAGTTCATGCAGAATTCTGGCATCAAATTGGTAGATTTGGGAGTATTTTTATCTGATACAATTTTGGACAGGAACAAGCAGATTCACTGACAGTGAAAGAAAATCTTAACAGACACCAGCCAAGTGAATTGTTAAGAAAACCCTAAAAAAATACAGAAATTCCCACCAAAAGAGTCCAGAGCAATGACATTAGCTCAGAGAACATTTCACAGGCTCTTTCTCCTTCAGACACTTGGTACAGACATTGCTACTCAAGTCTTTTTTTCCTGATGTTAAATGATATGCAAGGAAACCCAGAAAAAAACCCACTAAAAATGGTCTATACTTGAAATGCATTTTCAAGCTTTTAACATTTTACTGGATTTATTACTGTCCTGGCTAAGACTGTGCCACCATAGGCTGAGTGTGTCCAGGTTTGTGCAGGCAATAGTTCCGTTAATCACAGCAGCAGCACAAAGAGATGATGCTGAGGGTAACTCCGTACTCCAGCTGAGGAAGAACTGCAGGTGGCTCCTTCCCCTCCTCTTTCCTGACAGTACATGGTTACGTGCCTGAGCTATCTAAGCTCCCAGTGCAGGGCCGTTGACCTGCGTTAAGCCACTGCTTCCTAGACAGATGCAGAACTCCAGGTTCCAGATGGGACCCCAAAAGGTCATTTTCAGACACCAAGTACATACGGTTTGAAGACCAAATTACTGTGCTGAGCAAGGATTCAGACATTAGTAGCATCCTCCTTTTCAACAAGCAATTATACACAGAAAACTACAGGATTTTTCATGTTCAAAAAAGACAATCCATATTTTTAGAACAATGCTCAAGTTTAGCACAGCAAGGCAGGATTAGAAATTGCTGTCAACTCCAGAAGCACAAATGTTTATCTTAACTGATGCCAAAATTACCAACAGTTTACATCAACAGAAGAATTAACTTCTTTTAAAAAAAAAAATCTGAGCACAACACAAAAACTATACAACCTACCCTTGAAGCATAACAGAGCATACCATTCAACTACTTTACTGTTTCTGGAAACGTGCACAGACACAAGCATAGCACAGAACAATCCCTTTCAGAAAAGTCACCACAGATCAGCTCAGACAGCTGATGTTCCAAGTGGGCAGCTGAACCCATTCAAACAGTGAGTACATACCAGGGTGAGTAACCCTACACCCTGCAGAAGTACCCAGCAGCAGCAAGAGATAAAGCACAAAAAGCAGCGAAACAAGCGGAGTGTTTCAAAGAGAAATGCAGAAAGCCACAGTAAAGAAAACAGGAGATTGACACAGTAACACAGAGAACAGAGCAGAACGGCATCCAAACCAGCAAACTTAACCAGGGATACTCACTCTGCTCTAGCCAGCATAGCTATCACACAGCAGAAAATGATACGTGAGCTGGGCGGGTATTTATTTAGCAGATATGGCATTACTTTCACGCTGACGTAAAATACTTCACCCCATCTGTAGCTGCCTTCCAAGGCTTTTCCATGCAATATGAGCTACTCTGAAAAAATCCATATGCATCAGATAAGAGTGGCAATGGGAACCTGAAAGTGAGACACGTTCAGTTTAATTGTGAAGCTCCACAAGTGATTAGCACAGCAGAAGAGAAAATTAGGTAGATGCATTAAAGTACAGCTATTTTCAGCCTCTGAATCTCAAAACCATAAAATCCATTTAATCAAGAAAGTTAACCCTTTGAAGTAACCATAACATCTAATATGCTTTCTACTTTTTGAACTGGAGGAATCAGTTTTAAACTCCAAGAGCATAAAACATTAGCATACCCATCCAGCATTGTGAACTGCCGAACACACCAATACTCTAAACAAGGATAATCCATTTTAAGGTTAATTCATTATGAAAGGTATTCTGAAAAATACATCTGCAGCATTAAAAGCTGGGACATCTACATCATCTACCATGAAGACCGTCAAAAACTTGTATTACAGAACCTCATTTTAGTTGACTACAACTTCCAGTCTGAGCAGACGTACTTGTAAATTCTGGTTCACTAAAGGAATGTGGCACAGTAATAGCAGTTTAAAAAAATTATTCTCTATACATTATCTTTGTCATTTCCCATCTTCCTGCACACCACATACTGACATTTATTGCAAGTCCTGGGAAAAGATTGGGCAGGTGAGAAACAAACCTAATAATTGAAGATGTCAATTTGAGAAGCTTCAGAAAAAAATTAAGATATTTATATTATACCTATGAAATACATATGTACAATTGTATTTCTGCACAGATATATCAATGTAGATAAATATATATAGCATCTATATGGATGTAAGATAGATCAACTATATACATGGAGGTAGAAATCCTACATAGCTCGCTGGACACCTAAAAGAAACTTTTGGCCAGGAAGGAGAACTCAGACAAACATCACTATGCAGCAACAGTTCTAGAATTTCAGTACAGTATAGTGTTGGCAAAAACTCCACAAAGTGAGGAATAATATGCTGCCAAAGGAGAAAAAGGTCACAGATTTTACCTAATATAAAATCATATGCACAAAGCAAATCTAAGAACCTCTCAAATAAATAATATATAGTTATTTAGGTATTTACATAAAAGGAGAATCTCCAAAATCTGGCAAGTATCTTCAAGTTCATCTTTCTACAGAAATGTTGTTTCAGGGGGAAGGTTATAAGAAATAAACCCATGCAATTAACTAAAAATCTTAGTAACTCCATTCATATTCACCTTCATTTTGGTAGTATTTCAGGATAATTATTAATACTTACCTATAAAAAGATCAATTAAATGTTCTGGCATGGATCATAATTTTTTATTATGCTATTTACACTGGAACAAGCAACTGTCGCTTTTCATTTTTCCACTGTGCTGTGAATTTTACCATGCATAATGACTGCTGGAAAAGACCAAGATATAACGCTGGTACTACTGAACTAAATTTCCTTGCAAAAAGACTGCCTATGCAGTTACATCACTTAATTTATTACTAAACAACATATCTTCAGGGATTCAACTATTTATTCCACCCCTCTTCACGACCATTGATGAGAACAATAGTAACAGAGAATCAGGATGCTGGTTTTTTTTTTTTTTAAATAGTATCTATCAATACCTTTATATTAAACTAACAGCTTACTGGATATAAACACAAAAATGGAGTCAAACACATCACAAGAAAACTTCAAAGTAAAAAGCTTTAGTACAGATTAGTGTTTAAAAAAAGGTGATATTTTATTTTGCAGAAAACTTTTTTGAATGCTCTAAGCTCCACAAGGAAACCGCACATCCACAACCGCTTCTGTGGTTTGTTTTTAGGGTACAGAGGAACCATGTTAGAAAAAGGATTACCCCATAAGAAGATGTGTCAGAAGAAAATCTGTAGTAGAACAAAAAGAAATGGATGGACTTTTTGATTGTTAGTATTGTTTTTCTTTTAATGTTACCATCTAATTTAAAAATGGACTCAGACCAAGCAATTCTAAAGCAATAGAGCAACAAATACAAAATTCTTTTTAGTCCAAGATGCCTAAAATACAGCAAGGCCCACTTTCCCTATTACCACAAATACTTCCCAAGCAATTTGGGTGTGAAGCAGAAGGGAAGCAGCAGCTGGAGGCTAGAAGACAGCTGAGCATCTAGTGGAATCAATTTCCTTTAACACCGTGACATAACACGTGCCATCCATTATAGAGATTATTCACTTTATGGAAGTAGTGCATTTTCTTTGCTAGAATCTACAGTTTCAAACAACGATAACTCTTGTGGATGAAACGTGCTGAACCTTTGGGAAAAAAAACAACCAAACAAAAAAAACCCAAACCCCAACAACCAACCTGAGACACTTTCTCAAGCAGCTTCTTTAAGATGCACTAAAAAGTTCTGCAAACACACTTTCACCAGAGCAGCCTAGAGGGCTGATCGTGAGTAATCACTACAGCAGCAAGACACTGAGCTAAGAGCAGAAAATGAAAATGCCGTTTCCCATTCATTTTTTTTAAAACTTCATGAAATAGAGAGATAGCTCTTAACACTTCTCCACAGGTAAAGAAAGGAATAGATGCAGGACAAGGGAGATGTTTTCCCCGCTGTCTATTCACATTAGCAGCTGAAAGACACCATACCAAATGGAGGAATGGTGACAAACAAGACAAGGGCGAATGCTAAATAGCCAAGGGAGAAGTTGGGGAGGGGGAGGGGGGGTGTGAATCTTGCTTTTTGCTCAGTAACATTTTGTTGAAAGATTTGTTTTGAGGAATTGGGTAAGACTCAGTCAAATACTTCCCTAATTTTGTTGTAAAGATGTGAAAAAAAGAACAAGAATAGTACATGGCATGCCTCTTGTACATCATAAAGCAGCTAAAGTTAGCCCTTTGCAGGTTAAACAGCCGTAAAAAGTCATGAGCATCTTATTAACTGAACAGGAATGAGACTGCTGGAACCAGTGCACAAATACTACAAAGCTCTCAGAGCCCCAGCGTGCCTCAGTCCTGATCTACATGTAGTCACCTTCTGGATTCGGCATCACTGATGAACTTACTTTTGCCTCCCAAAACCGCCAAAGGTCTCTACTGCTAGAATATTCCTGTTTTCTTCTTAACACCACTCCATTAGGAAATGGTTAAAGAGCTTTCAGCTGAAGTCTGTGGGTGACAGCATTAGTAAAAAAATGTTTTATTAATGAGACCACTTAAACATATTAAAGATCAGTTTTAAAGCTGTAGAAAATGTTTACAAAGACTCTTGTTAAAAGCTTGAAATGCACATTTCATTTAGCCATTAAAAAAAAGCAAATAGTATTTATTATACATTAAGCACTACTATGCTCTGAAGTTCCTGCTTAGAGCTCTCACATGTAAATGCAGCTGATAAAATGGATATGACTTGTTAGCCAAGGCAGAAGCAGCGGTTAGGGAAATGTTTCGTCCTCTCTGGGATGCAGCACAGTATTGTGCTTCTGCTGTTTCTGCTTACAGAGAATTGGCTCCTGGGAGGACGATGTTTAATTAGCTCTGAAGACATCCATGAGGCACTCATTTTACAACCTGAATAATAATGCAAACAGCACAGGTAATGCTATACTTGCAGCACCATAAAGGTGACTTCTTCACTGTACAGTAATGGAAAGTCTCAAGGAGAATGGCAAGGAAAAAAGGCAGATGTAGATACTGTGCCACCACACGTAGGTCCAAATTCAAGATCTCAAGGGGACAATGCTCTTTTACTTAAAACAACATTGCTTTACCAGTATTTTTTATATGCATTAATTCACACCATTGCATTTTCCATCTGTCCTGGTTTCAGCTGGGATAGAGCTAATTTGGTTCCTAAAAGCTAGTATAAGACTATGTTTTGAAATTGGGATCAAAATAATGTTGATAACACACTGATGTTTTCAGCTGCTGCTACGCAGTCAAGGACTGGTGAGCTTGTCACACTGGCCTGCCAGCGAGAAGGCTACGGGGAGCTGGGAGGGGGCACGGCCAGGACAGCTGACCCCACCTGGCCAAAGGGCTATTCCATACCATACAATGTCATGCCCAGTATATAAACTGGGGGAGTTGGCTGAGGAGGCGCCAGGGCTCAGGAACTAACTGGGCATCGGTCAGTGGGCAGTGAGCAACTGTGCTGTGCATCACTTGTTTTGTATGGTCTTTTATTATTATCATTATTATTACTCTTTATTTTCCCTGTCCTATTAAACTGCCTTTATCTCAACCTACAAGTTGTACCCTTTTTCTTTTCTGATCCTCTCCCCCATCCCACTGCGGGGGAGGGGAAGGGTGAGTGAGCGGCTGTGTGGTTGTTTTGGTTACCTGCTGGGGTAAACCAGAAAATCCAGCTAGTATAAGACTATGTTTTGAAATTGGGATCAAAATAATGTTGATAACACACTGATGTTTTCAGCTGCTGCTACGCAGTCAAGGACTGGTGAGCTTGTCACACTGGCCTGCCAGCGAGAAGGCTGGGGGTACACGGGGAGCTGGGAGGGGGCACGGCCAGGACAGCTGACCCCACCTGGCCAAAGGGCTATTCCATACCATACAATGTCATGCCCAGTATATAAACTGGGGGAGTTGGCTGAGGAGGCGCCAGGGCTCAGGAACTAACTGGGCATCGGTCAGTGGGCAGTGAGCAACTGTGCTGTGCATCACTTGTTTTGTATGGTCTTTTATTATTATCATTATTATTACTCTTTATTTTCCCTGTCCTATTAAACTGCCTTTATCTCAACCTACAAGTTGTACCCTTTTTCTTTTCTGATCCTCTCCCCCATCCCACTGCGGGGAGAAGGTGAGTGAACGGCTGTGTGGTTGTTGTGGTTACCTGCTGGGTTAAACCACAGCACCATCCGTTCTGTATTATTGTATCGTACCTACTTCACACAACACGTTTTTGTCATGGCAGTAAGTTTCCCTCCTCCTTCCTCATAATCCATTGGCCATTCCTTTTTAAGCCAGTAGCTAGTGAAGTTCAGCCTTAAAGAAATGGGAAAGTTTGAAGTGCCCCAACTAAATATTTCTCTTCCCCAGTGACAAGCTTATGCACAATAACACATACCAAATAGCCAAATTCACAGTCCTTTCAAAATGGATCTCTCCAAGAGGGAAAACAATTTCCCCAGTGCCATGACTATCAGGGCCAGAGACGCAGACAACCCAGAGCCATCAGACAGATGGGGGTTACATCTTCGCTTATAAACACAAGAAAAATCACATCAGACATCAGGAAAGCAAAAAAGGATTGATATTTTGTTCTTAGCCTACCTTTGGCTCATTCTCATAGTTCTTGCTCCTTCAAATAGAAAAAGTATAAATAAGCAAGTAATTTTTGTAAACAACTATTTTTTTGCCTGGGCTAAGCACAATACACCAAGATTCACATGGAAAAGGAAAGAAAAAGGATCATTCACAGCAGCAAAGGAAAAGAAGTGGGAGAAAGGAAGCAGAAACTAACTACACATCACTCTATATAGCCTTTTTCATACGAAGAACATTATTCCATCACATTTCTACAGCTGATGAGAGTTTAGAACAAAACACCAATCCCAACTGAAGAGCAGGATGTTGCTGCAGTAAGTTTATGACAGCTAGGAAGGAAAAAGGAGGATTTCACTGACAGAAAAAATAAAAGAATGATCATCACTTGCACAACCGTAACCCCCAAATTCCAGTAAACAGAGGTGAAGCAAAAGAGTACATTTTACCTCAAATCCTCCAATTTTAGATTTTTTTAAAGTTGTATCTACAAAGCCTCTGAAAGTTGACCAAACATTGACAAACTCAGACCTGCTTTAAGTTTTCTAGTGTCTTGGCTGGACTTCAGTGCTAGCAACCCTGCTTGGCCCAGCGGAACTCCTTTTACCAGAATGGAAGTACCAAGGAGTATATGCTATAGCTGCTTAACAGCTCCGGGGACACAGGGATCTGTCGCCATCCTTCTTCTAACTTCCTGGGATACGACAGCACTGCATTTCATCAGGCACTATCAGCGAGGCAATATGGCACAAGCCTTCAAACCAGCGCAGGCCCACGTTATCACCAAAAGCAGTAGCCAGATGATACGCTCCCTCTCCCCTACTGTCAGCCATACGGGCGGCCAGATTGAAGGACTGGTCCGGGTTTAAAGTATGCACCTAATTAAGGGCTTTATGAAGACGAATTTGAGCTCATTTCTTACCCAACTCAACTAACCGCTGGCGGCATTTCAGGGGAGAAGACAGAGCTGGAGGGGAGGAGTGGCCCTAGAAGGGAGACAGCCGCAGCGCGGCTCGGAAATGCTCCATAAGCACAACATGAAACCAAAGTCCCTGTGTAAAGTAGAAAATGTAATTAGCTGGAAAGCTAATTACTTCTCTCAACTGGAGACAAGTATGAACACTTGTGCAAAGGTACCTTCTGCAAAAAAGAGATGCGAAAAGCATTAAGCCTATACTGTTACAGCCACTGTGCATGTTAAAAATGCCACTTACAGGCAGACCTCCCTTCTGCTCTGTTTCATAGAGGGAGCGCATAACCACCTTCCCAAGTTCAGGGGTTAAAGATTTACCTGAGAACTCTGTTGCATCCCCTGACCTTCCCGGGACGCAGCTCTGTCACCAGAGAGCAGGTGTGCATGCCGAGGGGTGACAGCACGTAATATGGGAACCGGCGGGTTTGGGGGCAGCTGGTGTAATACATATTACTGCGCAAGTAGCATTCATTATTCAGGGTACACATCTTCATTCACCTATACGAGACTTGCATGCAGGCAAGAGCAGAGATCGCTCTCACATCGAAGAGGAAAAAAAAAAAGAAGAGGCTGTCAGAAGACTTGCTTTGACCTACGCCCTTCGTGGGGAACCCAGGAATTTGCCGCAGCCTAGCGATCAATACTGCAGTCCACCTTCAGTCTTCTCCAGAACAAAAGATCAAGTAAAAACTTCTAGAACGTCACAATCAGAAGACTAATCTGGAAAAGCTATCGCACTGTTAGACAACTTTTTCTTTCATACATACATAGTTACTATACGAACACTCAGTTAATTCTTCAGAGAGCCACTTTCTGCTGCAAAATCTCTACTTCGTTCACCACATCGATTTCAGTTGCGAATAAAAGCATTTGGCAGAATTATATTTACTATTTTAATTCCTAAATCTAACACAGACAGTAGTTCTTTCAACTTTCTATCAAAACACATACCATAATCAAGACCTTTCCCTGGACAAGATGTGTGCAATTTGAAACCGTCCATGCACTGGTTCTCAAGGATAAAATTATGAAAGAACTACATTTAGGAAGGACTATCCCCATGTGCTTTAACAAGCTATACGTTCACAGCAGCAAACCATACTTTTAATGAAACCTGATGTCAGTTTTATACAGGACACAAGTGAAGAGATAAGAAACCATCTACATTAAAAAACTGTTTATAACTGTAGCATAAAACTGATTTTCAGAAAAAGCATGTATTTTCTTTCAGAAAAGTTTTAAATACAAAGTGGGCATTAACCAACTACGATTTAATCATGTTCTGTTATGCATGCAAGGAAAAAAGAAAAAAATAACACATTCACGTTCATTCAGCTGGCCACAAGCATTTTGCAGTTTTCTGTTCTGAGTAGCAGCCAATGGATGTCTCCTGACCGATGATCATGTATTTTAATTTTCTAAGCTTTGAAGCTTCACTGGAACCTCATTTAGTAAAAATACAAATAAAAAAATATCACTTTGCTGTCTCCAGTGAGGTTGGGACAGCATGTCTATACAACTTGAAGTGCCAACTGAAGCTCATGCTCTCTAGGTAACTTAGATGCCAAAAACAATAGAAGAGAAAAGATACTTTTCTCACCAGTTAGCCCCTATGTAATTGCCCCCCCCAGCTTTCACCATTTCTACACCTACAAAGCCAAACTCATGAGAAACAACTGAGTAATTGCTCCTATACACCAAGTAATGTAATATTTTTTATATTTCCCAAAACTTTTGCATTTGCAATCTTTTTTTTGAAGTTATTCAACCTTTTCTTCCCTATAATTTCACAAAACTCACACCACCATTTTTGTAGTTCAAGGCCTGCCAACTTTAAAAAAAAATCAGTATGTGTAAATGAAAACTGCAATGATAGAAAGCTGGTAAAGATGTCTTCTTTCCTGCATCAATAAAATATCCTTTAACCTTTTTTCATCGTTTAGCAATTAAGCACCACGCAGCCGCTCGCTCACTCCCTCCCTTCCCCAGTGGGATGGGGGAGAGAATTGGGAAAAACTCATGGGTTGAGATAAAAACAGTTTAATAGGACAGCAAGAGAGAAGGGAACAACGACGATAACAGTAATACCAACAAAGGAATGTACAAGAACAAGTGATGCCCAATACAGCAATTGCTCACCACCCGGCAATCGATAACCTGTCCCCGAGCAGCGATTCCCACCTCCAGCTAACTCCAGTTTATGTACTGGGCATGACTTATGTGGTATGGAATATCTCTTTGGCCAGTCTGGGTCAGCTGTCCTGGCTGTGTCCCCTCCCAGCTTCTTGTGCACCTCCCCACTGGCAGAGCATGGGAACCTGAAAAGTCCTTGACTTAGTATAAGCACTACAACTGCTTAGCCACAACTAAGACTTCAGTGTGTTATCAACATGATTCTCATACCAACTCCAAAAGCACAGCACTACACCAGCTATCTGGAAGAAAAAAAACCAACAACTCCATCCCAGCCGAAACCAGGACACCTTTTCATCATCTTCAAAACTTCTGCAATTTATTGTGTTCTTTAATTTTCCAAGAACAACTGTATTTTCAAATATGATTATTAAAAATACTTTAATTAATGCAAAGTAAAGTTTTCCGCTTACTTGTTTGTTTACATAAATGTTCAAATATCTTAATAGGTGACAGGATGAAATTAAGGTTTGACATATTACACAGTAAATGTAGGTGCATTCTTCTTCCTAGACTATACAGTTAAACAAAATTTAAATAAAAGCAAAAGCAGCATGAAAAGCAGCATTTTACAGAATGGAGATTTTAAACAGATAAAAATGTAGAATAGGACTCTCTACTTCTACCAAAACATTTAAGACAGTGCTTTGCGTTCTGGTTTTTCTTACATAGTGATATCTTTAAAAGCCACATTATTGCCTGCTTAAAAAGAAAACCTTCATTAGCCTATGGAATAAACAAGAATTAGAACTATGACAGCTGGCAATCCAACAATTCCATGGTTGCTGGCTCCTCTAAACAAGTACTACTGAGGAAGACTGGTTTCCAATAAACACATAGTTTGTTGTTGATCAATTTACTACATAAATTATATTTAAATTGGAGCCAGAGTTCTCCCCATGCCCATTAGAACTCCTCTTTTTTTTCCCCCCCTTGCACCAACAGTACTTACAGTCTCTACTGCAATCCCCCCAGGCTTCCAGCTCAAATTCCAAGCCAGACGGCAGTATTGTTAGTTTGCACTTACCCTTCTCCTCCTGATTTTTCATGGAAATTCATAGCAAATCTCCGGGTGATTTCCTGCTACACGCCCTACCTGTCTGCTCAACTTGCCAGTCATACGAGAGGTGCACAAACAGTATTGTAACCAGAGCGATAAAGACACCAACCAGCCCATTTAGTGACAGCTTAGGCACAGAAGTGAAACCACAAGAGAATTAAACAGATGAAACAGAAATAGAGTCAGGAAAACCACAACAAATGTACTTCATTGTATACCTAGAATAAATCTTAAGACCCAACAGGCCACAGCAGAAAGTTACATACTTTGCACTACGTAAGCAGAGACACTACTTACTGTCTTCTTTTTTTTTGGTAAGTCTGCTGTAGGATTCATTTACCCAGTTTCAACAATGCTACACTAAAATTTTCTTCAACAAAAACTGTCATGCCACCACCAATACAGAAGTTCACCTCTTGACTGGTAATTCATGAGGTCTTTCACAAAATACAGCATTTGTTCACAATCAGCAAAATTAGCCCACTCCTCCAGAAGCTTCACAGGATTTGCTGCAACTACCCAGAACTTCTAAGCATAAGCCAGCATCTAAGTACTTCTTGCATGCAAAATATAATAGCGTGCAACACACGTGCTGCTGTCAACTGAAAACTTCCAGTTTCCTTAAGAAGTTGACTTAAGCACTTCATATAGTCTTATGTAGCTCTTGACGTCCTAAACACAAAACATTCCTGGGTTGCTCAATCTGTACTATCTATTCATTAAACACTCTCAACCCCAAACAGCTAGCTCAAGAATTAGAGCTCCAGCATTTTTAAACAAACAATTTCTTAGTAACACTTCAGGGTTTTTGATCCCAAGTAAAAAGTTCTTGCAGACTTTGGAATAAACAGCATCTATTGCTGGGCATTTAGTCTCCCCTCCAAGCACTTAAAAATGAAAGGAATTTTGTTTATCATCCTAAAATAGCCCTCAGTTAAACGCTAATCATTACCATTGCCTTTTTCACCAATTTCAGTCACATGGCATTTAAGTTCTACCCTTAAAATACTGCATATTACAGGTCCTCCTTGCCACTGAATTTTGTGGTTTGACATGCATTTAAAATTCCTCTTCCCATGATTTCTCAATTTCACAAAAATATCTCGCATCTCCTTGGAAACCTGAACACAACACAAAGACTGCTGGCTCTAATATGCTTAGAAGCAGGTTAGAAAAAGAACTGCATTCCCTTGCTAGTTAAGATAGGGCTCAACACTTCATTTTTCTTTATTAATCTAACAAAAATCTCTCCCCCCCATTAATTTTCTTACTTGTCTTCAGTCATTCACTGAAATCCTATCGACTCCTTCACTACTGACTTGCACTCACCTTGAGGTTTCCTGAGTTTTCGAAGCATCTAGGTAGAAAAATGTAAGCAATTTAAGGAGGCTGGCACCACCCAAGCAATACTCCACTAAGAAGTAAGCCTCCCCCTGCAAAACTGGCAAGAATGAAGAGAACTAAGACCCCTTTTGCAGAGATACTTAGAACTACAATCTTAGTCTATATCAATTGGTTTCTATACCAGTTGCTCTTCTCTTTATTTTGGATCAGCACAGGGTACCAAAAACCAGCACACTAAATTATTTTGGGTTCTGTTTCCATCTATAGCTGCCCTAGTTCGGGAACTGCTGTTGAGATATTAACATTGCTGCTACTGTCAGCAAATGTTTGTCCCACAGTTCATCAATCCTTTAAATACCCACCTACTCACAGTAAGAAAAAAGAAGTGCTGCTTCTCATTTTGGCTGTAGGACTGCCAAGGGAAGCACAGGTACCCCCTGCCCCCAAAAAGGGACTCTCCCCCAGCCTTGCAGTCCTGTTCCAAGTTCTGCTCAGAGCAGTACTTTGCAGCACTGCTGCAGGTCTAGCCAGCATTTCCTTTGCAAAGCCACCTTCACCACTACAACAAAGCACATATTCCTCAATTAAAAGCTAAAATTCCGAAGGTATTTCCTACAAATCATCTATCGTCATTCAGTGGCGTAAGATGAGAAAATTTTTCTCTCAGAAGAATCAACAGTGTTTTCTCAACTGAAGCACAGTGGGAATTTTGAATCATCCAGTTACTGCAGTTTAATTGAAAGCCTTCCAGAGACAGGAACCAAGAGTAACAAGCAGCATGGAAATATCAATATGGAGGGAGAAATAAGGAAAAATAGTATTTCCACCCCCCCACAAGAAAAGGATAGAAAATGGCACACAAAGGGCAGAGCAAGAATTTCCTTCCCAGAATACTACGAGAGAGAGAGAAAAGGTGTTCAGCTAAATTGACAGCTGGCAAGTTCACTATCAATGAAAAGGGATACTTCTACATACCTCTACCTAAGGAACGCACTGCTGCGGGATACAGGATTGCAAAGCCAAAAGCTTAGCAGCATTGAAGGGGAGAACAAAAGATAAAGTTACATTGTAATAGAAAATACTTAAAAATGAAGAGTTGGAAAAGATACAAATGTCTTGCAAGTTTTATGACACAAGCCAAATTAACAGGATCCCAGAGAGATACACCCTGGAGTACACTATTGTCATGACTGTCTATTGTAGATTTTTTTGCATCATCATCCCAAGCATCTGTTACTACTCCTAATTAAAGAACAGATGGTCTGACCCATTATGGCAATTCCTACGACCCTATATTTATCAGCAGGTGGGGAAAGTTTTGAGGTCTCAAACAAGCAAAGCAAGATTAACAAAAACAGATAGTTAAACAGGTCTCAAAGCCATCTGGTATATGACGCTTACTGCAAATAATATTCCTGAAGATTACGTTCAGTGTATTTTCCATGGTCTCTGTACCGAGAAAACAGCTTTCTACAAACTCCACCAGATGCAAATATGACTTAACTCCAGAAACACAAGAGATTATCAAGCTAATAAATGAATCATTTTTCATGTTAAACAAGTGAAGCACAGCTATTCCAGCTGTACAGTTAAATTTGTACAAGTGGAAGAAATCAGCATGTTCAGATAAAAGCTAGAGGCCATTTTCAGTAAAAACTTCTGGTAAGGTCATCACACACCAGTAAAAGAAATGAAGAAAACAACACAGGCAAAGAAAATAAAAAGCATAAGAGTATATACTTTTGCCTGTATGTTTTAAGTGCAGGCTGAAAACATGCAGGTGCACTGTGGAAGGCTGTATTGCCAAAACTGATAACAGATGGAGAAGAGAGGTTGAAATAATTAAACTGCACAAAAAGAGAATCTGAATGGAACATGTAAGTACCCGCAGTAGCATATGAAACAAAGTACACTTCTTTAAGTGAGTAATGTCCCTCCTTCGTCAAGAAATCTTTCAAGCTTTACTGGTAAAAACGGCCCTTCTGGTAGTATGCGCCTGTATGGAAGTTTTTTTAATAATCTGTTGGGAAAAAAATTAAAAATTAAAATAGATCTAATATTCTCCTAATATTTAAAATCTACTTCTAACATAACCGGTAAGCTGTGAAGCATTCAACTTTTCTATGTCACTTCAAGTGTACCCTCACTCATGGAAAACCACTGATGTGACTGGCTCAAGTCAAACTCCCCGTCACTTGGTTACCTGACACACTTACTAGAGCTACAAATTCTGTGTCAGGGATGGTAACCCACCAGTTAAAAAGCATATTTTCCACAATCATTTACCACTGAAGAATAACTTTTCTACTGTATATAGAAGTTAAAACCCCCCAAAACCTAACAAAAATTCATTCCACTGTATGAACCTAAGCATCCCCTTTGTGTGCATGTGTGATGGGGGGGGTGGGGAGGTCACCCAGGGAGAGGAACAGAACAGAATTACATCTGAATTACAGAATTACATTACAGCTTGAATCCATTATTTAATTTCACTAATTGAAAAATATTCAAAGATATTCTTAAACATGGAAAAATTACATCGAAAAAACAGATCGAATGGTTGTCTGAAAGTACCCTGAGGGAAAGTGAGTTCAATACACACAAATGACAGCAATTGAATATATGAAGTCACGCTGTACTTAGTTAAACCAATGTCATCCCTATGCATGAATGCTCTTATACAAGGTTAAGCCCATTTTTCACCAATTTGTCTTGTTATTTACCAGGAATATTTCTACTTCAGGACTGATCTCAGCTTTTCCAGATGGTAGGAAAAAAGACACTAGACAGTCCTATGGTATGGTATTTTCTTCAGCGGATTTATGATTTGACATTCCACAGCACGGACACCAAATTAAATGTACACCTACATGAGCTGAAGAAAATATCATGCAGAAATCAACTTGATTGCCTATGAACTTCTGTATGAATCTAAGTATATCTGCATCAAGCATTGAATTGTTGGATTATATTAGAAAAACAAGTCTGATCTTATAATGCCACTTTTCTCAATTTTTCCAGTTATTGCCAGTGAGTTTAAAAATAGAAAGAAAGCAAGCTTAACGCATCCATAACAGAAAACATTACTGAAACTGCTAAAAGGGCGACTATTGCGAAAAGCAAGAGCCGTGATTACACGTTTCACACAGTCTGGTGCAGAGAGTTGTAAGAAAAGAGAGACCTGCAATCATCACAGACGCCCCTTGAACTCAAGCACCTTTTGGAGACCAGACTACACTCTCAGCCCATAAAAACGGTTTTCAAACTGACACTGTATGTGCCAATAACACAGCACCCTACTGTGGTCAAGTTCTGACGACATTATGCCACCCACAATGTCTTCACCCCCTGCTCTCTCCTTTGAGGGCGTCAATAAAAAGAGAAACTGAGGAATAGACAACTCATCAGAAAAGCTAGAACACACAGGAAAAGGTGAGGTTTAACAGTTATTAAGATATTTAGGACACAAGGAAAGCCCTTTAGAATCAAGGACAATAAACATCTGCAAAAGGGAGAAAAGCGAAAAGTCTGCAGCATGCTCTAAGGCAATACTTAAAGAGTGTTTAACAGTAAAATTAAATATAAATCCATAAGGCAATAACTAATAACAAAAATGCAACACCAGCCCTATTTATAAATCTTCAATTTAATATACAAGTCACTGTGGCCCATCTCTTCTGTTTTTCTGAGGTCCTCCATTTGCACCCACCGAATACATACTATAGTATTTAAAACGCACTGTTACGCTGATGCAGAAATTGTGCTATAAAACTTTCATTTGAAAGTTCTTACTGTTTCTCAGATTCGTGCATGCCACTGAAGGCAAATCCTACATACATTTTATAGCACAGTAAAATACTAATATTGTGAATGGATGCTGGAGTTAATTAAGTCCACATTTCTGATTTAGCCTACATTGCATTTACGGTTTTTAAGGAGGGAGCAATTTATGGGTACATTTTTACCCATAAAAATTAAAAGTAACTTCTCCAATTAAAATATTTTCCCTACGGATACAGTAATTTTTAATCTGCACACCTGAAAAGGGCTATGGGGATACCTTGACAGACATCTGAAAGACAAGAAGAGCCAGCAGACCATTATAAATAAGAAAATATTTTACAGTGATACAAAAAAGAAAATATCCGTACGAGTCTTCGGTTACACCCAGTTACACCTGGAATCACTGTAAACTTGACTGTCATAATACAATGCTGAAGCTGTTTTCATTTTCCATATCAAGTTAAAATGCTGCTCCGAAGCATGAAGGAGGCACTTGAGGTGTAAATGTTCTTATTGAACTCTGCTTTAAACATTTGATATAAAGCTGTCATACCCAACTTCTGTAAATATTAAACATGGCTGTAAGCACTGAAACATTACTGACAGGTAAAACACATCCACTCCATAGTTTCTGAGAAGTTTCAAAACTTAATAGGAGGCTGATTGGAAAAAAAAATCTTATCAAAATAAACCGTACTTTACCTTTCACTGGCTGTTGTTTCAGATGGATGTTTGTGTATTATTGGTTACAGAAAAACATTCAAATTCCTACACCACTAAATACATCCCCATTGGAATATGTTTGTTTCTATATTCCTGAACACACAGCAGTTTTAAGTATCCTTAACATATATTTCATGCCTCAGCTAACACTAGCTGGAAAGCAGAACTACCAGTATCTATGATTCATACTAATATCTAAAAAACCTCTTCTCTATCTTCATCCACAAGACAGTTTCCATCAGCGTGTACATGAGCTTAGCAAAAGGAAAAGTCTTCTCAGGACTGTTAAGAGCTCCTAAAGTGCTCTTCACTCAGCCACTCAACTTCTGAAAAACTATTTTACTGTCAGAAACTTCAGAAGGTGAGGTCCCTCTTCCCCAGGAAAATTCCTATTAACAGATGAATACAAGGGCCTGTTTTCAGGAGAAGACAAGCACTCTTCTGTTCTTTTTCAACATGAAATCTAGTATGAAGAACTGCCACTATTCATTTAAAGAAAAACTCATTAACACAATTCTTTCCAAACAGTAGCACATGTACAAAAACACAACTGGGTAGAAGTCGTTCCTACCTTTCACTAACAAAACCAGAGTACACAACCACAGGTGTTCCACTCCAAGCAAGAAGCAGCACCCCAGTCCTTTGCCATCGCAGTTCCCAGGACCTTCACATTCAGACCTCTCTTCCCTCTCGCACCATAGCGGATGGGGAAGCAGGGCTCTTTATGGCTTGCCCCAAACCTCTGCAACCCACGGCCACACAATCCTCCTCAATTTAACAAGCCAAACAGCCTTCTCTCTCCTGCTCCCCTCTGCTCGGCATTGTTCTTCTGGCTACGGGGAAGGGCAAGGCTCTTCTCCAGTGCATGCTGCACATCCTCAGTAGGCCCATCCGATCATAAAGGAATTGCTGTTTTATCAGATAAACACGGTACTATTTTTGAGAGACCACAATGGGGTGCTAATGGGAAAACTTTCCACGAGCGTATAGCAGCTGGGGAAACACCGGGTACCTACATCACCCCCGACACATGCAAAAGGAAACAACTACGGCACTAGTTGTCTTAAGACACGCAGTCTTAACTTTTAATAGCCACAGTTCCAGAGAATCCAATGTTTTACCTGAACAGGCTCCCACAATGCGCTGCAGCGCAGGATTTCTGAGAATTATTTCGCGGGGGGAAAATACGCAGCTGTATTCTCCTAGACTGTCACATTATCTGGCACTGCAAAACAACGTCAATCGTATGTGTCTACAGTCTCGAGCTGTCGAAATGCCACCCCATTGACCTGTCCCATCTGTGTTAGGGACAAAACAGATACTGACACCCAGGAGGCCTGCAGGGACTGAGCTGGGGGCCCACGCCGAGCCCAGGGCTGCAGTTTAACGTTACGGCTTCAGTCCAGTTGACACCCTGCCGCTGCCAGGAACAAGAAGACTGAAGCCTCCAACCTCCTCCATTCCTCCCTTCTCTATTTCTGGCCTACAGTCATCTCACATTAACAGACACATTCAGCTTCCAAACCAGTAGAAAACTAGCCCAGTAACAAAAACTAAATGAGTCTTTTTGCTGAGGTAATGCAGCAGATCAACTTATGGTAAGCGTGAGAACTAGGGAGAGGAACAGAAGAGAGGAGGAACAGAAACAAGACTTCAATTTTTCAGGGTACTGCTTACCTGTAATACCAAACCACCATCCGTAATTTAAGTTGACGGACATTTTCAATAGACTTTATTGTATCCTAAAGATTTTAAGAATGTGTGTATGCCTTCCAAGTTAGAGCAGAAAACGCAAGATATAACACATGTATACAGAAAACTCACAGCTCAACTGAATTGAAATTAGCCTGCATCACAACGCTCAAAGGTACGTCTCCTTGTGAGGGTAAAATACATCTAAGGGTCAACTTACCCCACAAATTCCTATTGCGCAGCTATTTGTGAAGCTGTTTATTTCCCTGAAAACTTATGTCTCTAAATTGGGGAGGAAACTCTCACAATTCCTTTTACTCAAGCTGAAGCAAGCTTTGGTATAAGCATGCATAGTCCATAGCCACTGACTACTCCTGACCTTACACAATGGGTTTCAGACCAAAGTTAAGACAAAACACAATGTTTAAGGAACTGATTAACATATATAGATATACATACATACACATACACATTTTTACACATCCAGAGTGTAAAAAGTAGAAGAGAGAAGCTTTGAAGACTGGCCTTCACAATATTCGTATCTAAAGAAGCACACAGTTCTTCAGCAATCCCAGTAAACCCCTCCTCGCACAATTCAATGTTAATAATGGATCTAAGTGCAAATTAAGATCTCACTGGGTGCCTAACTTCATCTTCATACACCTCAATATTTGCACAGATCTTGTTAGCTGTACTCCTATGATATTTAACTAGTTCTGAGACTGCTGGCAAACCAAGTTCAGTAGGCAGCTCAAGTCCCTCCCTTTATCCTCCTGCTCAAAATTCATAAACCAGAAAAATAAATCAATCCCTTAACTCTTCTCCAATATGGTTCTTACAATCCAGAGGGGAGCTTTTGGCTTCCATTCTAGTACTTATTCCCAAAACACAGCTGTAAAGTATAAAAATCGATTAATAATGTTTTGATATAAGACAGTTCACCCAGACACTACAACAGGACAGATTTACTATTCTCATCATTAAATAAAACATTCAGAATCTCCAGAGACTTGTTTTGCATAATGTTGACAGAGATGAGTACTGCTTTTATTATCACTGTCTAAGCTTGTAACAGAAGTATACTATTCATTTCAAATGACCAAAGCCAAAAAAAAGGAGCTTCCCCCGAGCATCAATCATTATTCTCAATTATGAATCATGAAAACTATGTTACGTACTAAAACCATCCTGTTTTCAAACTGTTCAGACTTCTCTGCACGCACACATTCCTATTAATTCATTCAACTAATTGATATTATGAAATTTTTGTTCATAGAAAAGACCTCCACTTACAGAAAGATGGTTCCTCTTGGAAATATCACAGACATTTGAAGAAGGGCACAGAAAATTTCTCTTCAGAGATGCAGCAGCTGGTAAAATAGAGACAAAACTAAACAAAATACACAGATAAAGTGTTCTTGCTCAGAGTTAACTAATTCAAGACCCAGATAGCAAATGAGTTGGAGAATGATATTCCGGGGTGGGGGGGTGGGGAGGAGGACCTTCCACTGAGAGCATCTGCCACAAAATCTCAGCAGTTTTGAACAGCAGTACTTTCATCTCTCTGCTCATAAATCAACTCCTCCCACCTTCCCTTGTGCTGTTCCCTCCCTCCTCTCTTTACCCTTTTTTTCTTTTAAACAGTCTCCAGCTCTTACAGTCTGTCCTTCCTCCCATCCAAGTGCCCAGCCCTGTCTCCCAGCCTAGCATCTTCTTCCTCTCTGTTCTTCAGCCCTCTGGTATTTGAATCACAATCATTTCCTCCCTCCACTCTGCAGTGGGTGCCAAGGCAGACAGACTACCAGTACCGAACAGATTGTCCCTGTGCTCTCATTTTGGAGACCCACAGCTCACGAAGGCTGGTATTTCAGAGGTAAGTGACGGGAGAAGACATGCTCAGGCACTGCAGCCACACATGAGGGTAAGCTCGGGCCCCTGGGAAGTCCAGCCAGCGTTACAAACGGCGAGTGAAGCAAAATGAGGGTCCTTCTGCAAACTGACCTGCTGCCAGAACAGTAAACCTAAACTGAGCGTGTGAAGTCTGTCCAAGCTAAAAGTCTTTCACAAAAAGAGCTTAAATTGGGACAACTTTTTTACAGTACAGCCACCTCCCTCCAAGTTCCAAGTGATGGGACTGCTAGAGCTACTCATCTAAATAACTGCAAATTAAGCTAAACAAAATAACGTGTTTTTTTTTCCTTTTTTCCTGGACTGTAAGTCCCAGAGCTCTGACCAGTAAGTCAAGATAGCACTAACATTTCCAGAATGGCGTTTAAGGCAAACCATCACCACTGCAGACTTGCCTTAAGATGCCAGGCTGTGAACCTCAGCAGATGAAGGACGGACTGATGAGCAACTCCACCTCCTGTCCAGCAGGGCAGGAGAGGGCACGCCGCTGTAGGCAGCCAACTCGGGATACGCTACCCTCATTCATCAGGCAGAGTCACTCAGAAAAGGATCATTTTCAAGTAGTAAATCTCAGGCAAACCCCAACATAAAGAGCTTCAAGAACTAGACTGTACAGTTTTATGCAAATGTATCAGAACCTGCGCTGCAACACCACCCACCATAAAATATTTGATCAGCTGAACTAAGCAAGACATCTAAGAGATGTCCCCTGTGCTTAACAAGGCAATACAAGCGCATGTGCTGCGCACTGGCCTTCAGACTTCACATACCCATCCTCTCGCACTATTCCTGGGTGAAAAACCCTCAACCAACCATCAAATCAGCAGATGAGGGGAGCCAGGACCACCCCTTCCAAAGAGAGGCACCTGCTTAAAAGCCTCCAGTGAATTAACATGCAGGCCAAACTCAAGGATGTTCTGTTTAACTTCATAATTATTTTCATTTGCAACTTCTATTGTGTAAGATGCCTACTTTGTCCTCTGATGGCTTTACCAGCTGAGGTTTTTGGGTTTGCTTTTTAAATCTGCTTGGGACTTTCAAGAAAACAGAACAACTATAACTACACTTTAAGTAGCAGGATTTATTATTTTAACAGTTGTTCACAAGTGAGATTAATTCCACTAATGATGGGCAAAAGAACATAAACAGAAAAGAAAAAAAAAATCAACCTTCGCTCAAAAGTGTAACATTTTCCTAAGGTTAGTAATGTAATTCTGTTGGTTTAAGTCTTGCAATTTTTATTTTTAGCAAATAGCCTTAAATTTTCTTTCCGATTAGAAAAAGCAAACGAATGTAAAACTCCGCTGTGCAACTACATTTTCAGTTCTCCAGGCGTTTGGAATTATTTTCTACTTGTTTTGTACTTAAAATGCCTTCCCAGACATGACAGATTAAACAGAAGCCCATGCATCAAGTAGAAGTTATCAGAATACCTACATGGAAAAAAAATACTAAACCAGATTGAATTTGCATCTGTTTGTCTTCTGCTGCACTTTAATGTCTGGATTTTACCAGTATAGTCTATTTCATAGAATTAAATAAAGGAAGAGGTACAGCATCTCCCTGGAGTAGGGGTTTTAGTGTGCCGTTTGAGCGGTGTAATTGGCAGGGCCAGCAAAGAATGTTCAATACTGGTTCAGTAATTCACAGAGGAAATTTGTCAAACAGCAGCCATTTAGGAAAAGAGCCATTAGAGATTTCTGGATAGTCTCCAGTTGCCACGGCTTCAGCTTTCAGCACATGTAGCTGTGTTACGGCTATTTGAACAGAGTTTTTGAACCGTGGTCCTGTACTACGTTGTTCTGGTCCTCACGGGAGGAGACCTACCAGCCAGGCATTCCCGAGATCTGTATTGCAGCATATGTTTAGAAGATACCGAGCAATACTGAATGTTGCTGAAGTTACAGCAAGTCTGCTCAAATGACAGATATGGTACAACAAAAATAGTCACACAGGCCACTCATTTGTCTGCCTTTTTACATCTTTGCAAGCCAAGAACCTCCTTCTCTGCACTCTTTTATACTGTTCTGACTCAGGCAAGAAGACCTTTAAGTCAGTCCTAGTCTTGCCCAGATAGGAAGTGCAGAAAAACATCATACACGCAAGTAGGTGGTTAGCGATTCCAACACAGAATTACTTATTCCCTCCAAGGCTTCCTGAGGGAAACACCAGTCCAGCAAAGCTCTGCAAGATAGTTTTGGGGGTGGCGGGCTACAAATCACACTCGCATACAACAACAACAAAAAAAAATGTGGAGAGTTATCTTCTCCATTTTGAAAAGTACCAACTCTGCTCTTAAATTCAGTAAGAACGAGTGACTTCATGGTGGCTTTTCAATAGCATGCTGGCTTGGACAGCCGGCATTGATTCTGGATCTCACCCAGGCCAAAGCCTATAGGGAAGAATAAGCCTGTGGCACACAGCATCATCAGTCAATTTTAGAATCCGGTCTAGATAATGAGGGGTCCTGATACTCCAGGGCTCCACAAGGAAGCGGCCAAAAACATTAGCAAAAGTAACACCCAAAATACATTCTCCTTTAGGAAAAAAAAAATATCTTTGAATTAGAAAAATTAACACATAGTTTAATCCAGCTATTTACAATAATGTATACTAGAGTATGTAAATAACTAGTCTAAATAACTTCTAAACTATTACTGATGTGCTTTAAGAATTAGTAAAACACAGGAGATCCCAGAGCAACATGACAGAGTACATGTCCTTTAACAATAGAGAAGTGGTAAAAGTCTTAAGAAGTGGTAAGACAAACAACATAATTCTGACACTTAGTAAGATTTGGATATATTGCTGGGGGAAGGAAAAGGGGAGGAAAAAAATAAATTTAAGTTAGACAAGAAAGATAAATTACAGTCATGAAGCCACATCAAACTAATATAATATTCTCCCTTGGGTAAATATCTTAGTGAAGCAGCAGGTGTAGGTTATGGAAATGATGCTTCTGACACTGTTCAACATGACCTGGAGACCATACGTCCAAAATAATCAGAGTAGATAAGCATAACTCCTGGAAAACTTGCTGTCAGAGGACTAACGCAGTGGCTCAGTATAAAAAATGGAAAGTATTTCAGGTCAGTCCAGCTAGAACTTGAGCTGCAGCAAATTTTGCTTAGTATTTTCATTATTAATTTGAGTGACCAAACAGAAGTCCACTTAAAGAATCTGAAAATGCCACCAAACTGGGGGGGTGGGAGTTGCAAGGAATATGGAGGAGACTATCCTGATTCCAGGTGAGCTTGGGAAATCAGGGAATTCTAAAGTGAACCAGATAAAAGTCCATGCAGATGAAAGCAAAACAAAATGCTGCAACTCTGAAAGAGATAATTGAAGGAATAACACCACCACCCACCCCCAATTAGCCAACTAAAGAGAAATAAAGCAGAAAAGACACTGGGGAGCTGTACTGGATCACAGACTAAGTAAGAGTCATAAACCTGATGTTGTTCCATAAAGGCAAATATCATTCTGGAAGGCATTAAAGACTACTGAGCACAAGAAGTAAGTTTTTCAAGTCTGCCCAACACCATTGTCCTAGCTTGGAAATATCATGTAGATAATTCCTATTATTCTTAAAATCTGGTTCTAAGGTTACTAGCAACAGACTGATAGTGAGTAAAAACAAAACCTCATCTTCTTAATACAGTTATGAACATTTGGTTTTCCAAGAGTTGTTTACAGTAAATGGAAAAAAATAAGAGTGCTTTTTACATATAAATTCATTTTTGTGACTTATTTTAAGTAACAATGCACATGAACAGATTTCTCTTCCCTTCTACCACCCCTCTCTCAGATAGAAAAATTCCTTCCAGCTTTAGTTTCCTCTTTTCTTGGTCTTCTTGTAACACTAGCATTAAATACTTTAAATAGAATTAATCAGTGTAGTTACCAAAAAAGTTACACATACACACTCTACACTAATGCTGATATCAGTACTAATTCTACTGCTTTTTCACATTTGGCAATTCACCTTTAAGCAGTCACAATTTTAAACCGTGTTTCAGTACGAGGGGTTGGGGGTTTTTTGTTTAGAAAGTAGGTACATTTGGACTCTGGCCGATAATATATGCTGCATTTACACCTTTAATATAAAACAATTTAGACTTTACCTATAGTTCCATATGCACACATGTATTTTAGCTCTGATTTTATTTTTGAGCTTTGCCGTGAAACAGCGATAATATTCCAAGTCACACTTTGCCAAAAGCCAACACATATTTACACTGGTACAAGGACACTCAGACCATCTATCAGACCTGAAGAGTCAACAGCACATACCAAAGTATGACACCATCCTTCAGCCTTTTAAAGAATTCTGACTTTCAGCAACGCTTGTTTAGATTTTACACACACACACACAACCCCCTCCAATTCTTTCATCAACATTCCTTTCTGCCAGAAATTTCATAATAGTAAGTTATTCACATACACAAGTTAGTTTCCACAAACTGGTAGATCAAAACAAAGTGGCACACACACTTATAAGGCCATAAAACTAGAAATGGACAACATTCCCCTTTTGCTTTTAAAATATGTGTGCACATTTACTAGTTGAGCGACCTAAAAGCCAGAATAACATAAAAAAAGCAGTCTGAAAACCCAAGACTCCTTATATATCATGTGAAAATATTTGCTGAAGGACAGAACAAGACTTTGATCACCTCTCCAGGACTATTCTAAATTATCTGTGAAACTAGACCATGAAGTCTGGGTCCAACAGACACACATGAGAAGGAATGCAAAACTCCTCGGCTTACAGAAGAGTACCTGCAGCACTGCAAGCGGAAAGGTGGTAACTGCTGGCATAGGTACAAAAGCAGCTCTATTTCTCTGACACTATGGACAGAATGCACTGTTTTCAGGTACACTAGCACCCGTTTTCAGAAAGAGAATCCAACCACCCCAATTATCTATTTGGTACGTACAATAAATTTTGTGAAGTTTTTAAAACAAACCTTCTCAACAGCTCTTTTTCCTTACATCTGCATTAACAGAGAAAACATCGAGAATCTGGCAAGCAAGCTGGAGGAAAACATAAAACAACATGGTAAAAGAAAACAATTTACCAACATCCACGTGAACAGGGCAGCACCATTACACCTGAAGGGAGGGAGGTGCTATAGAATATTAAGAATAGTGATAACGTTATCATTACCCTACAGAAGACTGATCTCTCTCCTTATGTAGTATTTTCCATCAGAAAAAATATCTCAAAGTATTCGTCTCCTACATTTTGTTACTGTTTGGGAAGTCTGTACAGTGGTGAGCTCTTAAGTGTCACCACACCAATCTTATTTACCAAAAAGTCTTCACAACCACCAACTCCCAAGTATGAGAAAGAAATCTGCGGAGTCTTAAAGCCTCTAGAAGAGGGGAAAAAAAACCCACCACTTTATACGGAGAGACCAAAGATTAAGAGACAGTAGTATTATTAATCTGTGGCAAATCAGCAGTATAATTCCAAGCTCATGGCTCCTACTCCAACATTTCCATTTTTAGACAACAGTTTTTCTACATATAAGGTAGATCCACCTGATTCATCACAGAGAATAAACACCTGCCTAAACATCTACTGAAGTCCAGAAAAGAAATCCTACATCATTGTGGGGGATTTCAGTCTTGAAAAGATTAGCCAGAGGCCTCAAAGTATCATCAGTAAGACTCGCTAGGATTGGGACTTGCTTTTTGTTTTGGGGGATAGGGGTAGGGGTAGTTAAGCTGCTTTTTCAAGTATTTTGTCAGAATAGAGATGCTTTTACATTAGACCCCATTCTGACAAATAAAAGCTAGTTTATTACTGTATTTAGATGTCTGTACCTGTCCAAATGCAAGAAAGAGCCATCTGGTTTATATAAAAAACAAAATCTTGGTCTGGTGCGTTACATTTTGTATTGATTGTACTGTTATGATAAACGATGCTGAACTTTCTCCTGTTCTTGCCTGCGACAGATCTATCATTACCTTGTATACTCTTACCAATATAATTCATGCACTAAACACACACACTGCAAACACTTTCAGACTAGTAAAATGGACTTAAAATCCTTACTAAATCTAGGTGATAATACAAAATAACTTTCCCTGACTAATAAAGGAATTTATAGCGCTATTTTACACTCATGGTCACCTTTGATTCATTTAAACACACAAGAGTGTTATTGTTAAAGACAAGCAAAACTGTTGCTTTTGTTGAAAAAAAGCACCCGGTCCGCGTAACATGGAGAGGCAGAAAAGGCATGTAAGTAGCTTTCTAAATATTCTCTAAATTTCTCTACTACCTGACAAATCCACAGCCTCTGCATCTTCAACACAATTTGAATTTCTTTGAATGTGTTTTTCTTCAAATCAATACCCAATCTGACACTCATCTCCAAAATTTGAGGGCACTTTATCTGTTAAAGAGTATCCTCTATGACCAAAGCATCTCCAAGATCATCCACATGCACATTTGCCACTCAAAAATACTAACTGCAGAACTTTCCTAGAGCAATGTTAGATTACAAGCAGAGACAAATTATTTGGTGAACATGAGGTAAAAGTAAAAATAGGGTAATAAAAATGAGTCTATCATGACTAAGACTAGCAAAACTCAGTTTCTTACTGGTTTGTCCTATATGCTCCAAAGCATGTTCCATCTCCACAATTTAATACTTTTGGGTCCATTCCCTGAGAAGGGCTCACACTGCACACCCCATCAGGGCAATACATTGGATTTCTCTCCTATTAAGCTATCCCTCTGCACAAACTATTTGGAACTTAACATCATTGAGACTTGTATCTATCCATCAAACTGACGGAAATCAGCAGGTTCAAAAGCTATTAGGAAAGCCTAGACATCATTAAAGCAGGTTTAAAAAACAGTACAGAAATACGCTGTAGGTTTGTACAGTATAGAAACTAGGTTTTTTGATAGGGGGAGCTTAAACAAAGATACCTCAACCAAATAAGAGAAAAATCAAAGCATGTTTTACTTGTTCCTTTGTGGCAAACCTTTGTGACAATGCACTCCCAAGCCCTGAGGCTACAAAAGGAAGCATTTTTTTTCCTTCCAATTTGAATTTTCCGTATTTACAAAGCCAAATAATGCATACTGGACTTCCATCCTGAATATAGACTAAAACACAGATACACTTTTATGTGTGCAACCAATGATTTTGCAGGAAAAACACATTTTACAGAGTTACTTTCTCATAAATTCTTAAATGGCTGTAAGAGTTGAATTAGAGATGCACAGAAGTCAGTAGCAGGGCAAACAAGATACTTTCATGATGAAGACCTACATGGAAAAAATGCAGGAATGTGGGGTTATTGTTTCCCTGAATAAGAGCTACTGTAAAACGATGAGACAGGGTACAACACGTATTCTGCAAAGCAAAGACTGAAGGAGCAAGCTGTGCCTGGCAGTAACTGAACCGCAGCAGCAGAGAAGTACTAACAGCAGCACGGATTTTCACAAACATGTAACAGCACTGACAAGACACGACCACCACCACCAAACTTAACACCTGCCACGTTGCTTCATAAGACACACGTCGCAAAAAAACCCAACACACACAAAAACCTCCACAATATTTTAAGTCCAGTTAAAAAACAGTTAAGAGATGCCCTTCCTCCCTGCCCTTTCAGAAACACTGCCTCATTGAAAGGAATTCTTTGTTATTTTAAATAAAAAATAAAACACTTGATTCAGAAAAAAAATCAACCACAAGAATAAAAGCTCCAGACTCAAAATCTCCAAGCTTAAGCTTACCTAAAGTACATTACCTCCAGTGTTTTCATCATTATTTCAAAATGCTAGGAGGTTCCCCTACTTCTGAGCAGCAAAGAAAAACAGAAGGGGAAAAAGGGGGGGGGAGGATTAGAGATTTAAATGAGCTTATCAGCTGCTCAAATCAGGAACAAGACTTCTCCAAACATCATGTCCTTTATGTAATTCAAAGTATACTATTTTAGGAACATAAAATGTAACGTAACATCTCTGTGCGCTCTATGCTTTAATATACTTTACATTTTGGTACTATAAAACTGAAAAGAAACCAAATGTACTCATGTATGCTCCTCTACCACAAAGTACAAAAACATTTTGACACAGCTGTTTCTGATTTTTGATAATACTTACTACTAAAAACATTTCAATATTGTTCTGCAATTCCTTGTCAGACGTACTTCCGGTACAAACACTGTTTTTCAAACACAAAATCTGAAATTGCAGGTCTAGTGTGCTTCTGCTAAAAATAAACTAATACTGTAAGCCACAAAGGTAAACTGTAAAAAAGCAAGCAGATGGAATAAGAAAAAGACAACAATTATGTTTTATGCCTAGACAAATCAGCTCAAATAAAAAGCATGAAAGAAAGATATTTTTAAATTCATATTTGCCATGATTAGGATGATACTGAGCTGCACTGACAATCCAAATGCCAAGCAAGAGGTACTATTCCAATGCCTCACTGGTCAATTTAGAACTGGAGCATAATCACAGCACAGGTATTAACACAGAATAAAATTGTCTTACAGGTAAATTGTATTTGCAGTTGAGATGACAGAACAGGCAGCAGTCTCTATAAGGCTCAGAGCTAGAACATCAGTCCCAAACCTCAGCCTGAAAGATTGGTTGTATTGAAAAAGGGAAGAGAAAGGTGTCAGTTCTCTACAGCTTACTCAAGGACAAGGAAGAAAATTTCTCGTATTTTTGCAATAACGGAATTATGGCCCAAAAAGTTTCTCACAGGAAACAACAAAACCAGTAACTGTAGTTCTTCGGTTATAAAAGACTAAGCAGCTTTTGTAGGACCTTAAAATTTTGTCTAATGCTGATATTTGTTGACACCTTCCATACTAGAATTTCAAAGAATGTATTAATACACTCATGCAATTTCTCACACGCACGTTAAAGCTCTAAGGGTCTCAGTAGGCTTCTTACATTGATTTGCTTCAGAATTCACTCATCTAAGGGAAAGGATAAACCTCCATTTTCATTTAATAGGCAAAATTAGGAAACAGCTTAAATCCTGATTATATAAAAATGTTGAAAGAAGGTCAACCACAATCCTCTTTGCTCTGTAGATGAACAATTCCAGAAGTGACATTAGAGCACTGAGACCATTTTGTTCATCATCTGGCAGCTCCTATGGACGGAAGGTATGTAACTGCACAGCTATCCTAGAAAAATGCAGAGCCGTATTATTTAGTGAGCATAGAGGAACAGTAAAAATCGGTAACAAAAATGCAGTGGGGATGCCTTTGGACAAGCCAGTAGAAGTATTATTCATCTGGCATAAGCATAAGAAAGTTTAAGCCCTAACCGTGAATACAGGGGTCCAAATCCTAGAAAATGTATATGCTGCAATGATTCATGGCTCTGAAGCACCCACTGTTAGGCAACTGCACCGAACGGATAATCAAATATAATAAGCAGACCCATACTACCTGACATTTCTCAGTTCATTGCAGTATTCAGGACACTGAAGGCTATGAAGACACCTGTATCCATTAATTTATACTCCAATGCTTACCATGGGACAAAAAAACCACAACCACCACCACCCCCCACAGACAGGATTAGGAATTATTCTGAAAACAACATTGGTCCTTTGTCATGCCACTGTATAAAATTTCAACCTTCCGTACCGAACACAATTCTGCTCTTCCCAAGGCGGGGCGGGGGGGAAGCTATAGCAGAATTAGAAAGTGTACGAGGACAGCAACAAAGCACAAAAGTTACTGGATTTCCTGAACCAGAAAGTCCTGCACCAGAAGTCACCAGATGTTAAGTAAGCCTACAGCTACAAACCTGTCCCATATTCCTCCATTTGCATCTGTTGCAGTGCTCTGCCAGAGGCAGCACCACTAGCCTGGAGGGGTTGATTTGACCAAATACAGTAAGCTAACTGTAACAGTAGATTTCTGGACGAAAGACCACAGTTAAGGTTTTAATGTATGAGAAAATATATCCAACTTGTCCAAATATTTAACCTGCTCTTCTGAATATCTTTTAAGTATCTATAAAAATGGTCATGAGTCTCAACATTCCTTTCTACATCCAAGTCATTTTAATAAAAGCAAAGCTAAAAAACCCGCATTAGCCTTGACTAATGAAGAAATTACAACTGCCTTGCAGAATAAACCAAGGAGGGAGTGCTTGGCCCGCAACTTCATTCCACAGCAAAAATATTAAATAGCTGCTGCCTTACCTGCTCTTCTCTCTCAAATTTCAGTCTTAACAAATCAACCCCTGCTTCCCTTCTGAGTCAAGGACAGATGCAAGGAGCAAGAATTTGCAAGGAACACACATCTGTCCCCCTTCACCCCCTCATAGGCACACATGTAAATGTTTAAAGAATGCTATAAACTTCTGATTCTAAATTAATCCCAGCTGGGAAGGCACTCAGCCATTTTGGAGCTCATCCTCTTTCCAAACAACCTCTTCCCAAGAGCTAAAGCAGCAGTTACTCCTTCTCTGAAGAAGGCAGGGTATGCTGGTTCTCAGCTTCAACCTTACTCCTCAGCCAGCCTCTGCAAAGAGTTCTAGCATGGGTGCTAGAAGGAAGGAAAAGAAGAATAAAAATGGGAGGCTATGCTGAAGAAAATAAATGCCTAAAAGCAGTAGAGAAAATAAAGGAAAGAGAACAGAGTAAGAGCACAAAGAAAAAATATTAAACTTAAACTGGAGTTTAAACAATGACTATTCGGTGCTTCCTCATATCTATACTACTACACATACATACACACACTTACAGCATCTCTGGGTTATGGGCTTTACAAACACATTACTAGGAGCACAGCAGCACGAGGAAGCAAAAACAGCAGTGGCTGTTCCCCTAAGGTATGACTGTCACAAAGAAATCAAGGTCTTTAGGAGCCATGCTACACCAATACTGACAAGGCTGGTTAAAAAAAAAGCCAAGAAGAAAAAAGATGTTGTCCTCTCCAGCATTTCTTGGGTCACAGTTACACAACTAGAAGCTTCCAAACAATTCCAGGTGTGCGGGGCCACGTAAACAGGTTGGCCAAACAACCACATGAGGAAGCAGCTTTCCTGCCTTTATTTTGTGTGCACACAGAGTGGAGGAACTGAAGGCACTAACTAAAGGCTGGCCAGGCCAGCACTGCTCTACACACAGCCTAGAGCAGCTGACACATCCAGACACTCAGCCTCACAAATGACAGGACACCAATGGGAATGAAGGAGAGGACCATCCTCACACAATCTGGGAAGGTCCACACACACAGAAAACTCTCAACAGCAATAAAATTTTAAAAATCCACCACACCACATCCCTATTTCACAGAATAAGAATCACAGAATCACTAAGGTTGGAAAGGACCTTCAAGATCATCAAGTCCAATCATTAATCCAGCGCCACCATGTCCCCAAGCGCCACATCCAAACATTTTATTGAACACTTCCAGTGATGGTGACTCCACCACCTCCCTGGGCAGCCTGTTCCAATGCTTGACCACCCTCTCGGTGAAGAAATTTTTCCTAATATCCAATCTAAACCTCCCCTGGCACAACTTGAGGCCATAATTTAATTCCATCCAACCAATTTCTCAACTTTAAAGAAATCTGCCACCCTGGACTTCACAGTTTAGAGAAAATTCTCCTCTTTTATATTTTTTTTAATACACATAAGATGCAAAAATTTAACTTCATGAGAAATCTTGCTCCTCCCCTCTTCTACTCCTATTGGAAATGTAGAGGCATGGGAGAGCTTGCAGCTCAAACACACGTTAAGACACTCAGCTTACTTCTGTAAAAACACCGTACATAAAGCCAAAGCTGAGTTTTCAACTACCCTGACGAGTTAGAAAATTGTTTGCAACTTTTGCAAATTATAACCTTCCTTTGTTTAAAAAAAGTATGATTAATTGCATAAGTTGAAAAAGTCTCAGTGAAATGAAACAGTACTGGTATTACAGGTCACTAAATAGCGTAGTTTCAAGGTACTGAAGAACCATACCGAGCCTTCATATATGGAAATGATGGAATGAACCAGCGACTGATGACAAATTCACCTAACATATACAAGGCATAAGACTAGAGAGACCAACATGCTAAAAAACCTACACAAATTAACAGGAAGCACTATCTATTAACTGCATTACTACTAACACAAAAGCTATACAGCATCATTCACATTATGATGTGTATATACATATATGCTATGTTATATACATAAAAAGACATGACTAATGCCTCATGCTGATGGGCTCTGTAAAGCTAGCATCATACTGTCTAGTAGACACTGATCTTTATCTTTCATCAAATGGAGTAGAGTTGGGTTGTGGTCTTGCATTATGCATAAGCAGTGAATACAATTAGACTGAAAAGCAAGCTGATCTCCTCTGATCTCAGGTGGGAAGTGTGAACTCTGATCTTCACAGGTGACAGCTCTGTGCATTACTCCAAATTACTAGTTAGCTTCCTTGAATCTGTGTACACAATAGAAAACTCACAACACAGTTGTGGCTAATCTAATGCAATCCACTAACGTTTAAACAAGCAAGAATATCAAATAAGAGAGCAAAGCAGTTATGTTACTTTGTGTGGCACAGAGAAACTGCAATTAGTTCTTGATTTTACAGTTCCAGAAGGATACTCTAAAACTGGAGGAAAAAAATTAAAATGTCTATAGGAAGAACACAGAGCAAGAGAAGGAAAGAATTTGATCTCTCATCAAGGAAAGATAGAAAAGAACCACCAGTGACTGAAACACACACCTAAACAAATACAGGCTTCTGTATTTGAAATGAAAATTCAAATACAGAAAATAGAGATGAGGCTTCTTTTGTTTTCAAATAGATGGAATCATGTAAGAATTGCTCTTTTCCAAACTCCCAGAAATGTTTTCATTGAAACTGTATGCTTTCCAAATAAATGCTGCATTTCACCTTGGTGTATCTGGCCAACACAGTTACAGCAGTAGCAGTTGCATGTGTTCTCAAAACATTTTACAAAGGAACAAAGCATTTTCCCTCTACAAGTGTAAAACAAAGCAGAGAAGTAACTCTAATAGTCAACAGTAGCACAGGAATGAGGTCCACAGTTCCAAATTCCAGTTTTACTACTCTATGGTCTTTTCCATTGGGTTTTGGGGGTGTTTTGAGAGGTTGGGATTTTGGGGTTTTATGAGTTTGGTTTTTTTAACTCAGTCCATGAACTTACTTTTTTCCCCCCCGTTTCACAGATTCCACTTCTGTTCAACGTCTCAGATTTAACTGCCGATTCTTATTACTAACCTGCAAAATAAGAAATATTTTAACTGAAGAAATTCTGTTCCTATGAAGTTTAAGCAGCACAGCACATTGTACTTAGCAATACGCAAGCTGAGCCATGCAGAAACTCAAAATACCAGCCAGCCCCACAAAATGTTAATATAGCAGGATCAACAACATGTTTTCTGATCAGTGTACACTTGTAATCATACATAACACTAAGTACATAGTTACCAGTTCTAACTTAATACATTCCACATTTTAAATGTAAAACTAGGAAACGTTCATGCATAGAATGATACATGTATTTAATCTATCAACAGCTCTTCACATTTATGCAAGCTACAGAGCTCAATAATATGAGTTTTACTAAATCCACTCAATTTCCAAGGCATAGGATGGCAGTGATTAAGCACACAGACTCCCTCACAGCCTCAAACAGGCTATGCTAAAATCCATTGGTGTTAAATCCTTGCAATCTTTTTTAATCCAGGCTAGCTAGATTAAAGCTAACTTGGGCATGCCTAACCCTTTTGAAATCAGGAAGTTTGCAGACATAGCACATGCACCCTCATTCTGGGCCTGCCTAGCCAACGGTGCCCATAGCAGAAAAAAGCGTGGATCATTACAATCCATACCACTAAGACTTCAGTCATTGCAGACTAAGAAAACAGCGATCAAAGCATAAAATCCTCGCCAGCTTACAGGTAGCCAAAAAATGAATGGGATCCAGGCTTTTCTCTTTTCATTCACTCACACTTAACTTAATTCTTTCAGTCTCACACACAATGAGATGAAGGTGAAACATTTCTCATGAACACCCATTTCCGATTATAATGGACATATTTAGCTATTAAGAATATTATCCAGTTTTGTTGAATGGGCAATTGCAACTCTCCAGTTCTAGAGTATATTAAATAATCTCCCAACTATCACATGCCAACTTCTGGAAATTCACCACACTGTTTTCAAACATAAAAGCAGGAAAAAACATACTAAGCACTTTATTTCTTTTAAAGATATTAACTGTAGTTATTATTGCAATACCACCATATAAAAGCATTATGGAAGGCAGTTGCTAACCTGGGAACATACATGCATCAGCAAGATTATCCAATACCCCTTCTGAGGGGTACAGAGGGCCCAATATGTCGACCAGACCCAACTCACAGGGAAGTCCGCTGCCTCCCCGGAGCCCGGGTGAGAGATGCCACCAGGAAACTCCCTGGTCTGGTTCGGCCCACCGATTACTACCCACTGTTGGTCATGCAGGTTGGCAACGATGAGGTTGCACTAAGAAGCCCAAAGGCAGTCAAAAAGGACTTGCGAGCACTGGGGCGACTGGTCGATGGAGCGGGAGCACAGGATTTCATCAATCCCTTCAGTGACGGGGAAGAACGCTGAAAGGAACAGGAAACCACATCTGACCAACACGTGGCTCGGGGGCTGGTGCCGTCGTCAGAATTTTGGGTTTTTTGACCACGGGACGGTTTACACGGCATCGGGCCTCGTCGCAGCAGATGGAGTGCAACTGACTCCAAGGGGCAAAAGGCTTCTTGCTTAGGAGCTGGCAGGCTTCATGGAGAGGGCTTTAAAATAGATTTGAAGGGGGGAAGGGGATAAAACCAGGTTCACGAGAGATGAGCCTAGGGGTGGCGTGCCAGAGTTGAAATCGATAGCCCAGCTCAGGTGCATCTACACCAATGCACGCAGCATGGGCACAAAACAGGAGGAGTTGGAAGCCACTGTGCAGCGGGACAGCTATGATGTAGTTGCTGTCACAGAAACATGGCGGGATGCTTCTCATGACTGGAGTGCTGCAATGGATGGCTGTAACCTCTTCAGAAGGGAGAGGCAAGGAAGGAGAGGTGGTGGGGT